>NC_056626.2:88526906-88534406 GCF_002870075.4 Lactuca sativa
AAAGACCCAACATGCATTTTTTGTGCATTGGGCTCTTTCATTAACTGATATAAATATCAACTAGTCCGCCATTTTTTCTTTCTTTCTCTCATCCTTCCATTTATCCATACCCTTTCTTTTTTATTTCGATTGACAACTTAGAAGCATATTTTTTAATAAATAATAAAAAAAGATTTCAGTTGCTACAACAATATGAACAATATATCATATCTTGACTGATTCTTTGGATCCAGATAATACGAAGTGATGAGTTGGTTATTACTTCTATAGTTATTTGTTTATACCGTGGGGCTGGTTTTTTATACTAACCCTCAAAAAACCAACGAGTCACACACTAAGCATAGCAATTTTATCAAAAGATTAATTGAATTTTTATTCAACCCTATAGAATTATAATTGTTCATTTTTTTTTATTGAACACAAAATAAAAAGAAGAAACGAATTTCTCATTTTTTGTTCCATCGCTGGATAGAATGCAAAAGGAATAAAGGTTTATTATTCCCCGTCTATAAATATCCAAATTTTGATGCCTAATACCCCATAGATCGTTCGAACTGTATAGCAACAATAATCAATTTTAGCTCGAATGGTTTGTAGTGGAACCCTCCCCTCTCTGATCCATTCAACACGCGCAATTTCTTTTCCGTCGATACGTCCTGCAATTTGCACTTGAATTCCTTTTGTATCTGCTTGTTCAGTTAATTCTATAGCCTTTTTCATTGCTTTGCGAAAAGAAACTCTATTTTTTAATTGGCCCGCTATAAATTCTGCAAGAATATTAGGGTTTCCGTAAGGCTTTTCAATTCGTGTGATAGCAATGTTAAGTTTTCTATTTACAGAATGAAATTCTTTTTGTAAATTCATCTGTAATTCTTCGATTCCTCGGGGTCGACTTTCAATTAAGATTTTTGGAAATCCCATATAGATTATGATTTGGATCAGGTCGATTCTTTTTTGAATCTCTATACGTGCAATTCCCTCGACGCCAGAAGATGTTTTCATATTTTTTTGTACATAATTCTGGATATAAGTTCTTATTTTTTTATCTTCTTGCAGACCCTCAGAATAATTTTTTGGTTGTGCGAACCAAAGGGAATGATGACCTTGGGTTGTACCAAGTCTGAAACCAATTGGATTTATTTTTTGTCCCATGTTCCCCCATTACTATACATATCATAATACGACATAGTTGTATGCTTTTTTTCGATTTAGGTTTTTGTGACCATGTAATAGAGTCGGTATCTATATATTCATCTAAGGATATATCTTTCATTACAATAGTTATATGGCAGGTAGGTTTTTGTATCGCAAAACTACGCCCTCGAGCGCGAGGTTTTAATCTCTTCACAATAGTACCTTCATTGACTTCAGCTTTACTAATGACTAAATTTACTTCATTCGAACCCATATTGAAACTAGCATTTGCTGCTGCAGAATAAACTAATTTAAAAATTGGATAACATGCTCGATAAGGCATGAGTTCTAATATCATAAGTGTTTCTTCGTAGGAACGCCCACGAATTTGATCAATTACCCTTCGCGCTTTGTGAGCAGACATAGATATATGTTGACCTAAAGCGTATACTTCTGTTGTTCTCTTATTTAACATAAAGTTCGCCTCCTACTAATCAATGATAAATATCTATATATATTATTATACATAAACAAACGTTTTTTAACGACGCGATCTATTATCGCTTTTTGCATGGCCTCGGAAATTTAAAGTAGGTGCAAATTCTCCCAATTTGTGTCCTACCATACGATCTGTTATATAAATAGGTAAATGTTCCTTTCCATTATGGATAGCAATAGTATGGCCGACCATTATGGGTATAATGGTAGATGCCCGGGACCAGGTTATTATTATTTCTTTTTCTGCTTTTGTGTTAAGCTTATTTATTTTTTTTAATAAATTATTCGCTACAAACGGATTTTTTTTTAGTGAACGTGTCACAGCTTCCTCCTATTTTTTTGTTTTGTAAAGACGAAGAAAGAAATTCTATTTTCTCTCCTATTTACTACGGCGACGAAGAATCAAATTATCACTATATTTATTCCTTTTTCTACTTCTTTTTCCAAGTGCAGGATAACCCCAAGGGGTTGTGGGTTGTTTTCTACCAATTGGGGCCCTCCCTTCACCACCCCCATGTGGATGGTCTACAGGGTTCATAACTACTCCTCTTACTACAGGGCGCTTACCTAGCCAACGCTTAGATCCGGCTCTACCCAAACTTTTCTGGTTCACCCCAACATTCCCCACTTGTCCGACTGTTGCTGAGCAGTTTTTGGATATCAAACGGACCTCCCCAGAAGGTAATTTTAATGTGGCCGATTTCCCTTCTTTTGCAATCAGTTTCGCTACAGCACCCGCTGCTCTAGCTAATTGTCCACCCTTTCCAAGTGTGATTTCTATGTTATGTATGGCCGTGCCTAAGGGCATATCGGTTGAAGTAGATTCTTCTTTTTTATCAATCAAAACCCCTTCCCAAACTGTACAAGCTTCTTCCAAAGCATACGGCTTTCTGGATGTAGATGGTGATATCTATACAGATGGATCTTATATATATATGGTATAATGAAGTACCACATGGGTGGATATATAGGAATCAAAATCTGCCGAATCACTCATGTTATGATCTTCTACATCCTAGGTCTTCCCGTTCCATCATAGGAAATGAGATTGGATTGACTAGTGCGATACAGTCAAAACAAGGTATTATAGTACAAACCGAATAGATACCTCGGATACAGATAAAATTATCAACAGATTCTCTAGCCTCTCTTTTTCCATTTCAATTTCAATATTTATGTTCGTTTTCATTATAGGATAACAAGATGATTAGAAATCCTTTACTTTTTTTTCAACCCAATCGCTCTTTTGATTTTGGAAATTTTTTATCAATATACTGTTTCTTATACACACACATCTCCATTATGGAATGGAGAATGGTAATATTTAGGATTCATTAAAAAATCAAGAATACATTCCTGGGAGAAAGCCTTCCCGTATTGGGCACTAATATTTTTTTAACGTCTAATTAGATCGGGTAATCATTCAAATTAAGAACGGAAGCTCGTTGCTTTTTCTTTCCCTATAATCAAAATGAAATTAATTGAAGCCGCGGGGCCCTATCCATTTATTAATTCGACCCAACTTGAAATTGACTTCGGTTTGCTCCCTTTCACTAATTTAAAGAAGGTTTTGTACCGAGCCGGAATAAATTATTCTCAGAACTCTTAATTGATACGACATGCTATTTTTTCCATTCATTCCCTTTCAGGATCAGTCGTGGTCTTCCAAACTTTACCGATGGTATGGATGAATCCCTCGCTTCATCTAATGTGTAAAAGATCCTAGCCGCACTTAAAAGCCGAGTACTCTACCGTTGAGTTAGCAACCCAAATAGAAAACGGGTATGTAGATACAATCAGAATAAAACAAAATGATGAAATAAAAGCATTCAAGTACGAAATCAAAAAATATATAAAAAAATTAGAATCTATTTGGAACATAAAAATGACTAAATCAGATGAAAAAATAAAAAATTTTCCGATAAAAAAAGAAATAAAGAAATGGAAAAAATGCTAGACCATCCCCTATTTCTATGTTATCCACCTTTTTCAATCAAAAATGCGGGTATCAAAGCTAATCCAACGAACCCATAATTTGAATCAACTAAGGTAAAAAATCAAATGGGACGGAAATAAATAGAGCTGCTTATCACGATGAATTATATTTGTTCGATACAATGTTGTCAATATAAAGGGTAAGAAAAGAATACGATGGAAAAAATACAAGAACTTAAATTGAAATAATAGTAAAAAAAAGGACTTGTGTTGGATTGGCACTGCATATATACTAAAATTTTTAGTTTCTAAATAAAGAAGAAGTAGAAAAAGGATTTATGCAATCAATAGTATATTGAATTAATATAAGTCGAATAAAGAACTTCGATTCCTTGTGTCTTACTTGGTATTAGAATTTAGAATTCGAATGAAAACCACCCGATTGTAGGCAAGAATTTTTGATTTTGTGAGGATCAATCAAATAAGGTTTTCGTTAGAAAAAGATTCTATAAAAGAAAGGATAAATAGATACTAATAGAGCAAGAAAAGAAGGAAATAAAAAAAACATAGTATAGAAAAGATATCCAAAATTATATAGAAATCACTATCCTACCCTTAGTTTTTATTTCCTTAATTTAATTCCTTAATTTAATTGAATTTCGTTTGATTAGGGCAAAGTTCCTTAAAAACCTCTGCCTTTTTTAAAATATCCTGAACAGTTCCTGTAGGCTGAGCGCCTTTTTCAAGGAAATAGAGAATAGCGGGAACGTTTAAATAAGTTTGATTCTTGATCGGATCATAAAAACCCACTTTCCGAAGATCTCTTCCTTCTCTTCGGGATCGAACATCAATTGCAACGATTCGATAGACGGCTCATCGGGATAGATGTAGATGGTGGTTCAATTCGATGTTATTTAAGAAGGAGTTCGAACACAGATGTAGGCTAAGTAAATCAATGGGCAGTCTTGGTCCTATTGAAAATGCTAGTGAAAGTAAAGATCCGAATAGAAATGATACGGATAAAAACATTCAGGGTTGGGGTGGTCATGACAATTACAGTAATGTTGATCTTTTTTTTGGCGTCAAGGACATTCGGAATTTTTTCTCTGATGATACTTTTTTAGTGAAAGATAGTAATGGGGACAGTTATTCTATATATTTTGATATTGAAAATCATATTTTTGAGATTGCCAATGATCATCCTTTTTGTAGTGAACTAGAAAGTTCTTTTTATCGGAATTCTAGTGATCTGAATAATGGATCTAAGAGTAAGAATCCCGACCACGATCGTTACATGGATGATACTCAGTATACTTGGAATAATCACATTAATAGTTGCATTGACAGTTATCTTCAGTACCAAATCTGTATTGATAATTACATTGTAAGTGGTAATGACAATTCCAGTAACAATAATTCCAGTAACGAGAATTCCAGTAACGAGAATTCCAGTAATGATTACATTTCTAGTTCCATTTCTAGTCAAAGTGAAAATAGTAGTCAAAACGAGGATATCACAACGAGTGATCAAACTATACCAGAAAGTTCTACTCATATGGGTGTAACTCAACAATACCGGCATTTGTGGGTTCAATGCGAAAATTGTTATGGATTAAATTATAAGAAATTTTTTAAATCAAAGATGCATCTTTGTGAACAATGTGGATATCATTTGAAAATGAGTAGTTCAGATAGAATCGAACTTTTGATCGATCCGGGCACTTGGGAGCCTATGGATGAAGACATGGTCTCTCTGGATCCCATTGAATTTCATTCGGAGGAGGAGCCTTATAAAAATCGTATCGATTCTTATCAAAGAAATACAGGATTAACCGAGGCTGTTCAAACAGGCAGAGGGCAACTAAACGGTATTACCGTAGCAATTGGGGTTATGGATTTTCAGTTTATGGGAGGTAGTATGGGATCCGTAGTCGGGGAGAAAATTACCCGTTTGATTGAATACGCTACTAAAGAATTTCTACCTCTTATTATAGTGTGTGCTTCCGGAGGGGCACGCATGCAAGAAGGAAGTGTGAGCTTGATGCAAATGGCTAAAATATCTTCTGCTTTATATGATTATCAATCAAATAAAAAGTTATTCTATGTACCAATTCTTACATCTCCTACTACCGGTGGGGTGACAGCTAGTTTTGGTATGTTGGGGGATATCATTATTGCCGAACCCAATGCCTACATTGCCTTTGCGGGTAAAAGAGTAATTGAACAAACATTGAATAAAACAGTACCCGAGGGTTCACAAGCGGCCGAGTATTTATTCCAGAAAGGCTTATTCGATCTAATCGTACCACGTAATCCTTTAAAAAGCGTTCTGAGTGAGTTATTTCAACTACACACTTTCTTTCCTTTGAATCAAAATTAGAACATCCTTTTGGTCCTCCTCGAAAAACACCTTCCTTTTTTGAACCCATTTTTAAAGATATAGACTATAAAGTCGAAATCAGAAAATTAAATTTTAGAGTTCGAAGAATTTTAAAAAAAATAAAAAAGAAAGAAGCAAAAGCATTTTTCTTTATAAAACAAAAAATAAAAGAACTTTTAAAAGGAAATAAAATTCCATTATTTCTACCGAGAGAAATATATGAATCAAGTGAAACTCAAACAGAAAAGGATTCCATAATCAGCAATCAGATAATTCATGAATCACTTAGTCAAATTCGATCTACAGGTTGGACAAATTATTCACAGGCAGAAGAAGAAATGAAACATAGGATTGATAGAAGAAAGACAATCAGAAATGAAATAGAAATAATGAAAAAAAATAAAATTAATAATGCAGAATCATCCCAAAAAATTTTGAAAATATTAAAAATAAAAAATATTGAATTATTAGTTAAATTTTTCATTGAAAAAATATACATAGAGATCTTTCTATGTATCATTAATATGCGCAGAATCCCTCTACAACTTTTTATCCAATCAACAAAAAGAATTATTGATAATGATAAATACATTAACAATAATGAAACAAATCAAGAAAGGATTAATAAAACAAAACAAAATAAAATTGACTTTATTTTGTCTATGACTATAAAAAGGGCTTTTGATAATCTTAGAAATAGTAAGCGGAAGTCAGATATTTTTTTTGATTTATCTTACTTGTCACAAAAATATGTATTTTTCAAATTATCACAAACACAGATTATTAACTTCAATAAGTTAAGATCTATTCTTCAATATAATGGACCGTCTTTTTGTCTTAAGACTGAAATAAAGGATTTTTTTGGAAGACAAGGCATATTTCATTCCGAATTAAGACATAATAAACTTCCAAATTATGGAATGAATCCATGGAAAAACTGGTTAAGAGGTCATTATCAATACGATTTATCTCAGATTACATCGTCTAGATTAATCCCCCAAAAATGGCGAAATAGAATCAACCAATGCCAGACGTCTCAAAATAAAGATTTAAACAAATGGTATTCCTCTGAAAAAGACCAATTACTTGATTCAAAAAAAAAACAAAATTCGAAAGTCTATTTATTACCAAATAAAGAGGATAATTTAAAAAAAAACTATAGATATGATCTTTTATCATATAAATATATTCATTCTGAAACTAAAAATAACTACTATATTTATAGATCATCATTAGAAACAAATAATAACCAAGAAAATTCCACCAGAAATAAAGAAAATTTTTTTAGCATACTCAAGAATATTCCTAGCAAGAATTATTTAGGAAAAAGCGATATTATATATATGGAAAAAAATAAAGATAGAAAATTTTTGTATAAAATTAATAAAAATATTAAGGTTGAACCTAATAAGGACCAAATAAAGGATAAAAATAAGGACCAAAAAAAGGATAAAATTCATAATAATGGTCTTTTTTATCTTCCGATTGATTCAAATTTGGAAATAAATTACAAAAAGGTATTTTTTGATTGGATGGGAATGAATGAAAAAATC
>NC_056626.2:88539406-88541906 GCF_002870075.4 Lactuca sativa
CAATAATTGGTATCTTTATTACATTAGCTAAAACTTATTTGTTCTTGTTCATTCCTATCGCAACAAGATGGACTTTACCGAGACTGAGAATGGACCAATTATTAAATCTTGGATGGAAATTTCTTTTACCTATTTCTCTAGGTAATCTATTATTAACAACTTGTTCCCAACTTATTTCACTGTAAAAAAATACTTCTATATTCATATTCACGACTTGTCTCAAACAAGAGAAAGAAACAAGTATCCTATTTTTTATAGATATTCACGATATGTTCCCTATGGTAACTGAGTTCATGAATTATGGCCAACAAACAGTACGAGCCGCAAGGTATATTGGTCAAGGTTTCATGATTACCTTATCACACGCGAATCGTTTACCTGTAACTATTCAATACCCCTACGAAAAATTGATCACATCCGAGCGTTTTCGCGGACGAATCCACTTTGAATTTGATAAATGCATTGCTTGTGAAGTATGTGTTCGTGTATGTCCTATAGATTTGCCCGTTGTTGATTGGAAATTGGAAACTGATATTAGAAAGAAACGATTGCTTAATTACAGTATTGATTTCGGAATATGTATATTTTGTGGTAATTGCGTTGAGTATTGTCCAACAAATTGTTTATCAATGACTGAAGAATATGAACTTTCTACTTATGATCGTCACGAATTGAATTATAATCAAATTGCTTTGGGTCGTTTACCAATGTCAGTAATTGATGATTACACAATTCGAACAATTTTCAATTTGCCTGAAATAAAAACTTAAGAACTCATTTTGATCTAAAAGAATGAAGGTTTTTATTTGGTGAATAATTACAATTATATTGATTAGGGGACGAGAATCCTGTTTTAATTTATATTAAAAATCTATTTCTATAGTCTATATTGAGGATTTGCAAATATATAGATTCAAATTACTCTTTCGAGAGATTAAGCCAATAACTATATCTCCATCAATCCATATCCATGAAAATGGAATTTTTTTATAAGAACTATTATAAAAAAGTAGAGTTACTTCTTTTTTCCTGACCGGGTCAATAAAGTTATGAAAGATTTTGATTTATTTATCTCTGATTTTATATATAATGGATTTACCTGGACTAATACATGATTTTCTTTTAGTCTTTCTGGGATTGGGTCTTATATTAGGGGGTCTGGGAGTAGTATTACTTCCCAATCCTATTTATTCTGCCTTTTCGTTGGGATTGGTTTTTGTTTGTATATCTTTATTCTATATTCTATCAAACTCCCATTTTGTAGCTGCTGCGCAGCTCCTTATTTACGTAGGAGCCATAAATGTTTTAATAATTTTTGCTGTGATGTTTATAAATGGTTCAGAATATTCCAAAGATTTCCATCTTTGGACCGTTGGAGATGGAATAACTTCGGTGGTATGTACAAGTCTTTTTGTTTCACTAATTACTACTATTCCAGATACGTCATGGTACGGAATTATTTGGACTACAAAAGCAAACCAGATTATAGAACAAGATTTGATAAGTAATAGTCAACAAATTGGGATTCATTTATCAACAGATTTTTTTCTTCCGTTTGAATTCATTTCAATAATTCTTTTAGTTGCGTTAATCGGCGCAATTGCTGTAGCTCGTCAATAATAACTCTTTAGAACTGGGAAAAACCTTGTTATGAGCTATCACATGCATTTCCTTTTTTCTATTTTTGTATATAAAATACAAATTGTTTATTAGTAGTAGTTTGATCTATTCCCAATATAATATATTCCTTTATTCCATTACTCGTTATATTCTAGTCAATCCAATTGGTTAAATTGTTGTTCATATTGAAATGAATCGAGATTGATTATAATGGGTTAAATTGTTCATATTCTAGTCAATCTAATTGGTTAAATTGTTGTTCAGGAAATAGTTTTATTTCTAGGAATTTTCATCTCAAGATTTAGAATATATGGGTCTTATTATATTCCTTTTATTAGAATCCAATCCCGATGGAGGATTTTCTATTCATTGAATATCGAAAGAGAAGACTAGGTCTAAGTAAGGTATACGAAGGAAAGCCTATTTTACGTTTTAGCAAAGATATTCGCTTTTCAAACTTTATATTGTGCACAAATAGCGCGCAATACCGACGTAAATTACTATTAGATTTGATTGGGGTTGGGTTAGGTTGGAGTTTTTAACCAGACTCGTGTCATGATACAAAATTCCATAGAATTGGGTATACCAAACGAAGGGTACTATAATTAACTCGTTGATTTCGGACAGGAAAAGATGAAAATTGCAGATGAATTTTCCTACGAAGAGTACTGAACAAAAGTTGGTTTGTTTATCCACAACTGGAAAAAGATCGATTGGGTCCATTGAAATGAAATGTGTTTTTGCTTTTAGTTTGATATTCTACTTTAAACGATCCCCTTGAATGGGCTTATAGTAATGATTGTCTTTTGATAAAGCAATCAGTCAGTTAAAACAATAACGAGGAAATTCAAATGAAAAATGATACAATTTTTTTTAATAT
>NC_056626.2:88556906-88559406 GCF_002870075.4 Lactuca sativa
CTGCTATGTAGGCTTTTGCTTACCGAGGGTTCGAATCCCTCTCTTTCCTTTCCGTACCTTCACCTAATTCATCGATCTTACTAACCACAATAGATCAAATAGCAATGGATACGACTATTCCAACAGTTAGACCTTTCTTTGATATGGATTCTCTATTCCTAATGGCTGTGGTACAGAAAATACTGTGTAAAGAAAAGAGTAGAGTAGACAAGGAATGAAAATCTCCCTCTCGGTCTATGATACCTAAATGGAAGAAAAATCCGGATCAAACCCTTATTTATCTTAACCTTAGGTTAATTTACTTCGCCGAAAGGGAGCAAAATGGGTCGAACCCTTATTCTTCCTTATTCTTATTAGTGTTGATTTTATTTTTGTTAGGTTTAAGTCTGACGAGAATAATATTCTACAACTAGCAATTCATTTATTTTCAAACCGACCCATTTACTATCTATTATTTGATTGACTAATCCTTTATATTGGAATGGTTGAAGAGTCAAATGGTTTGGCAATTCCTCATGGGGGGATGAATCGAGAGAATTTTGAATTAGAACTTTAGATTTTTGTTCATCCCTCGCCGCAATAGTATCTCGGGGTTTGCAGCGATAACTTGGTATATCTACTATACGACCATTGACTAAAATATGTCTATGGTTAACTAATTGGCGAGCTCCCGGAATAGTCGGAGCCATACCCAAGCGAAAAAGAATGTTATCAAGGCGCATTTCAAGTAATTGTAGTAAAACCTGACCTGTTGACCCTTTTGCCTTTCCGGCGATACGAACGTATTTAAGTAATTGTCGTTCTGTAAGACCATAATGAAAACGCAATTTTTGCTTTTCTTCTAGGCGAATTCGATATTGGGATTTTTTCCCGGAACGCGATTGGTTTCTAAGATCACTTCCAGCTCTGGGCCTTTTATTAGTTAGCCCTGGTAAAGCCCCCAGGCGGCGTATTTTTTTGAAACGAGGACCTCGGTAACGCGACATAAAGACTCCTTCTTATTTATATTTAATTATTAATTCTTATTGATGAAATTTCATTCTACAGAATAAACCTAAACTAAAAATGAACTAAATTCTAAATAAAGCGAAATTTACTTAGTTATTCTATTAAAGAATAATGAGATGAGTTGGATAAATATCCAGATCTTTATATTCTATATATAGAAAAAGAAAAGGATTATTTTCGTTAGATAGTTGGAAATTCCTATCACATAATAAATCAAGGGCTTTCGCCAAAAGAGGAAAACATTTTTTTTTCAATATTCTTTGATTTCAAAGATGCATTATCAATCATGTAAAACATAGAATAAAATAAATAGAGAAAAGCCGACTATCGGAATCGAACCGATGACCATCGCATTACAAATGCGATGCTCTAACCTCTGAGCTAAGCAGGCTCACATAACATAAATTCGACATGTATAAGAATTCAATAAACTCTTAGAATCTTTGCTATTCACTATTATACTATTTTAATTCTTAGCTATTCATATTCGCTATTCATAATGAATATTAATATATTAAAGAATAGAATATAGAATTTCAAATAACTGTTAAATATTATAGAAGATAACGATTAATCTAGCGATATAGAATTTCCATTTTTCTTTTTTATCACAATTAAATATTCTTTTTTTTAATATGAAAAGAATCGACCGTTCAAGTATTCGAAATTTCATGGGTAAATGAGTGGAAGAGAGGCAGATGTATAGCGTATGTATCCACCTATATTGAATTGCCGATACAGAAATGATAAAATCGTTTTTGATTGGACCGAATATAAGCCTCCTATAGATATAGAAGATGAAAGAAGATAGACAAGAAATCAAAGACAAAGAGGAGAAAACACTTTTTCGAGACAGTAATCGGCATCTATCTAATGAATTCAACGGTTCCGGTATAAATGAAAGAAAAAGGGGAACGAGATCACAATGAGATTTTCATCTCAAAAAGGGGGATATGGCGAAATCGGTAGACGCTACGGACTTAATTGGATTGAGCCTTGGTATGGAAACTTACTAAGTGATAACTTTCAAATTCAGAGAAACCCTGGAATTAATAAAAATGGGCAATCCTGAGCCAAATCACGTTTTCCGAAAACAAACAAAGGTTCAGAAAGCGAAAATCAAAAAGGATAGGTGCAGAGACTCGATGGAAGCTGTTCTAACGAATGGAGTTGATTGTCTTACGTTAGTAGAGGAATCCTTCTATCGAAACTTCAGAAAAGATGAAGGATAAACCTGTATACATACTAGAGAAGAATTGTTGTCAATTGATTCCATATTGAAGAAAGAATCGAATATTCATTGATCAAACCATTCACTCCATAATCTGATAGATCTTTTGAAGAACTGATTAATCGGACGAGAATAAAGATAGAGTCCCGTTCTACATGTCAATACTGGCAACAATGAAATTTATAGTAAGAGGAAAATCCGTCGATTTCAAAAATCGTGAGGGTTCAAGTCCCTCTATCCCCAAAAAGACCATTTGGCTCC
>NC_056626.2:88569406-88576906 GCF_002870075.4 Lactuca sativa
CATTGTAAGTGGTAATGACAATTCCAGTAACAATAATTCCAGTAACGAGAATTCCAGTAACGAGAATTCCAGTAACGAGAATTCCAGTAACGATTACATTTCTAGTTCCATTTCTAGTCAAAGTGAAAATAGTAGTCAAAACGAGGATATCACAACGAGTGATCAAACTATACCAGAAAGTTCTACTCATATGGGTGTAACTCAACAATACCGGCATTTGTGGGTTCAATGCGAAAATTGTTATGGATTAAATTATAAGAAATTTTTTAAATCAAAGATGCATCTTTGTGAACAATGTGGATATCATTTGAAAATGAGTAGTTCAGATAGAATCGAACTTTTGATCGATCCGGGCACTTGGGAGCCTATGGATGAAGACATGGTCTCTCTGGATCCCATTGAATTTCATTCGGAGGAGGAGCCTTATAAAAATCGTATCGATTCTTATCAAAGAAATACAAGATTAACCGAGGCTGTTCAAACAGGCAGAGGGCAACTAAACGGTATTACCGTAGCAATTGGGGTTACGGATTTTCAGTTTATGGGAGGTAGTATGGGATCCGTAGTCGGGGAGAAAATTACCCGTTTGATTGAATACGCTACTAAAGAATTTCTACCTCTTATTATAGTGTGTGCTTCCGGAGGGGCACGCATGCAAGAAGGAAGTGTGAGCTTGATGCAAATGGCTAAAATATCTTCTGCTTTATATGATTATCAATCAAATAAAAAGTTATTCTATGTACCAATTCTTACATCTCCTACTACCGGTGGGGTGACAGCTAGTTTTGGTATGTTGGGGGATATCATTATTGCCGAACCCAATGCCTACATTGCCTTTGCGGGTAAAAGAGTAATTGAACAAACATTGAATAAAACAGTACCCGAGGGTTCACAAGCGGCCGAGTATTTATTCCAGAAAGGCTTATTCGATCTAATCGTACCACGTAATCCTTTAAAAAGCGTTCTGAGTGAGTTATTTCAACTACACACTTTCTTTCCTTTGAATCAAAATTAGAACATTAAGTTCAATTATTTTGAGCAAACAAGTAATTAGTTTATCGGAATCCAAGTTAAAATTAGACGAATGGGGTTTTCTTTGTTGGCATAAGATCTAATTATATAAAGAATAAAAAGTCACAGAAAATCCGCCCCTTTTTCTATATTCCTGATTATTGATCAAGAAGCCTCTATTAACAAGATAAAAGATGAAATTCTTATTTTCGTGAAATTAGGCAAATCAAAAAAATATACTCTTCTCGTCATATATAATGAAAATCTATAAAATATAGAATTTTTTCTTTTTTTTATATCTTACGATAATCCTATTTTGACTAAGAATCCCTGATGGATGGGATTCTAACAAACCCTTCAATATATTCAATATAAATAGAATCTAATTCATTTTTAAGAAACTTTTTGCTTAGTAAATGAAATTCGAAGACAAGAGCAAAAAATGAAGAAAATAATATCTCATCCATATCCTTTCAAATCTTTCATGTAGAAAGATCAAAAACTACATTATATACTCACTTAGATAGATACTTATATTTATACTTAATAGCTATTAAGTAATAATAATAATTCCAATTTAGAATTATCAAATTATAATAAGATATCTTTATCTATAATAAGATATCTTTATATTATAAATATAAAATATAAATAATAATAACAGGTACAAATAGTAAATCGAGGTAGCCATTCTATGACAACTCTTAACTTTCCCTCTGTTTTGGTGCCTTTAGTAGGCCTAGTATTTCCGGCAATCGCAATGGCTTCTTTATTTCTTCATGTTCAAAAAAACAAGATTGTTTAGAGCCGATGGCACAAAATCTCATCTATTTTTTTTTTCAAAACTGACGCTTGTATCATAACACAAATATCTATTTAGCAAAATATGGTATAAGCGGCTTCCGCCGAAAAACTCTTATGTCTCCAGAAAATGCTATAGGGATCAATGGATTCTAGCTATTTTCAAATAGACCCGAATTGACGGATAGCTGAACTGTAAAGTTGGTCTATCTATTTGGCTATCTTTAGTGAGATCGTACGAAGGGTATGTTATTAGTTTAGATCTAACGAATTTAATGAATTACTCCTAAAGGATCACATCAAACTAGTGCTAGTTGATGCGAGTTACTTCGGAAAAAAAAAGGACTAAAGTCAAATTCATTTGGGGTATTCTCTCAATTCCAAAAAAATCAACTGGATCAAGTATGAGTTGTCGATCAGAACATATATGGATAGAACCTATAACGGGGGCTCGAAAAACAAGTAATTTCTGCTGGGCTGTTATCCTTTTTTTAGGTTCATTAGGATTCTTGTTGGTTGGAACCTCGAGTTATCTTGGTAGAAATTTGATATCTTTATTTCCGTCTCAGGAAATAGTTTTTTTTCCACAAGGAATTGTGATGTCTTTCTACGGAATCGCGGGTCTTTTTATTAGCTCCTATTTATGGTGCACAATTTCGTGGAATGTAGGTAGTGGTTATGATCGATTTGATAGAAAAGACGGAATAGTGTGTATCTTTCGTTGGGGATTTCCTGGAAAAAATCGTCGGGTCTTCCTCCAATTTCTTATAAAAGATATTCAGTCTGTCAGAATAGAAGTGAAAGAAGGTATTTATGCTCGTCGTGTCCTTTATATGGATATCAGAGGCCAGGGAGCCATTCCATTGACTCGTACTGATGAGAATTTTACTCCACGGGAAATGGAACAAAAAGCTGCTGAATTGGCCTATTTCTTGCGTGTACCAATTGAAGTATTTTAAGAAATGAGCCGGAATGCTTTCTCAGCAGGAGGGCAAAAACGCAAGAATGCTCTTTTTCCATAACATAACTTAATTGAGGTTTCTTCAGAACATTCATTCGAGTCAAAGCAGACATATATGGAACAAGTATAAAAAAAACTATTTTGGGGATCTTTTAGATGTATCGATTTAGATGTATCGAAATATACATAACTCAATTCAATAAAAAAATAAGAAACAAATCGAAATATCTCATAATCAACCATTTAGAAATCAGGAAATTCCACCCTTTTTAACTTGTTGGAATTGAGACTTTAGAGATCATATCTTGTAATTTTTTCGAAGCTTATTTTTATACTTTTTGTGCTCCTTAATGACCAAAAAATTGAATCTCTTATAATGATAATTAGCAAATTTATGTCGTTTTTTGCCACTCATTTTTCACAATATTCTTCAGAAATTTCCCTCAATTATTCTATCCCTGACTACTCATAGTAAGTTCAATTTTTTCGAAATATTAGAGATTTTTATATAATGATAGAAAAGGAGTTCTTTCGTCTCAAAATCTGAATAATATTATTCATTATTTCAATTTTTCTGGGCATTCATCGAAAGGAGATATGTGCTTCGAATTTGACCAATTGAGATATAGGTAAACATTATTTTTTGATTATTTATCCATTCCAATTTTTCGTCTATTTCTGTATTTTTTTCTAAATTCATAGGTTCGATAACTTGTAATAGAACTGATGCGGGAGAGAAATATTAGATTACATAGAGTCGACGAATGAGATAGGTTCATTAACAATTCAGAGATGAAAAAATGGAAAAAAAGAAAGCATTCACTCCTCTTTTATATCTTGCATCTATAGTATTTTTGCCCTGGTGGATTTCTCTCTCATTTCAAAAAAGTATGGAATCCTGGGTTACTAATTGGTGGAATACTAGGCAATCCGAACCTTTTTTGAATGATATTGAAGAAAAGAGTATTCTAGAAAAATTCATAGAATTAGAGGAACTCCTCTTCTTAGAGGAAATGATTAAGGAATACTCGGAGACACATCTACAAAACCTTCGTATAGGAATTCACAAAGAAACAATCCAATTAATCAAGATACACAACGAGGGTCGTATTCATACGATTTTGCACTTCTCGACAAATATAATCTGTTTCATTATTCTAAGTGGTTATTCTCTTTTGGGTAATAAAGAACTTGTTATTCTTAACTCTTGGGTTCAGGAATTCCTATATAACTTAAGTGACACAATAAAAGCTTTTTCTCTTCTTTTATTAACTGATTTATGTATCGGATTTCATTCGCCCCATGGTTGGGAACTGATGATTGGCTTTGTCTACAACGATTTTGGATTTGTTCATAATGAGCAAATTATATCTGGCCTTGTTTCCACTTTTCCAGTCATTCTAGATACAATTTTCAAATATTGGATTTTCCGTTATTTAAATCGCGTATCTCCGTCACTTGTAGTGATTTATCATTCAATGAATGACTGAAAAATTATCTACCTAATCCAATTAGAATGTTTCTTACTTTGCAGTTGTACATAAGCAAAGCATTGAAAATCGTACTCACTCTTTATCTTTCTACCCATCCCGGAGATTCATCCTATATATTAATCCAGTCAAATTATTCCAGTAAATAACAGAATCGTGGATAGGAAACTCCATTAGTGACCTACCCCAATTTATTGTATAAATTTTCGGGATCAATGGTTGGACCATGCAAACTAGAAATAATTTTTCTTGGATAAAGGAACAGATTACTCGATCTATTTCCGTATCGCTCATGATATATATCATAACTCGTGCATCCATTTCAAATGCATATCCCATTTTTGCGCAGAAGGGCTATGAAAATCCACGAGAAGCGACTGGACGTATTGTATGCGCCAATTGCCATTTAGCTAATAAACCAGTGGATATTGAGGTTCCGCAAACGGTACTTCCCGATACTGTATTTGAAGCAGTTGTTCGAATTCCTTATGATATGCAACTGAAACAAGTTCTTGCTAATGGTAAAAAAGGGGCTTTAAATGTGGGGGCTGTTCTTATTTTACCAGAGGGTTTTGAATTAGCCCCTCCCGATCGTATTTCCCCCGAGATAAAAGAAAAGATGGGCAATCTGTCTTTTCAGAGCTATCGCCCAAATCAAAAAAATATTCTTGTCATAGGCCCTGTTCCTGGTCAGAAATATAGTGAAATCACGTTTCCTATTCTTTCCCCGGACCCCGCTACTAAGAAAGACATTCACTTCTTAAAATATCCTATATACGTAGGCGGAAACAGGGGAAGGGGCCAGATTTATCCTGACGGGAGCAAGAGTAACAATACAGTTTATAATGCTACAGCATCCGGTATAGTAAGCAAAATCCTACGAAAAGAAAAGGGGGATACGAAATAACCATAGCGGATGCATCGGATGGACGTCAAGTGGTTGATATTATCCCGCCGGGGCCAGAACTTCTTGTTTCAGAAGGCGAATCTATCAAATTTGAGCAACCGTTGACAAGTAATCCTAATGTGGGCGGATTTGGTCAGGGAGATGCAGAAATAGTACTTCAAGATCCATTACGTGTACAAGGCCTTTTGTTCTTCTTAGCATCTGTTATTTTGGCACAAATATTTTTGGTTCTTAAAAAGAAACAGTTCGAGAAGGTTCAATTGTCCGAAATGAATTTCTAGACTCGCGGATTTATCGACCTCAAGTTTGTAAAAAGAACCAAATTTTTTTTAGTAATTATGATTATCTATGATAAAAAATAAAATTCTAAAAAGCCTTTTGTTTGTTTATACTCTTTTTCTACGAGATGCCGGGAATTCCTTGTACCACATTCCTAGCCACAGTATGTAGATTGTGAAGAAGACTATTTGACTTGACCCCTTCTTTCTTTGTTTTTGTTTTTTTTATAAAAATTTGGGGTGATGTTATTATGTTGCTATTGGCAGATTAAAATGTCATAAAATGCATTTGAGTCTAATACAATGGACTTCGGCTAGATCCTATACAAAAGTAAACGCAAAATAGAACGGATAATTGAAGGGAACAAATATTTCTGGGAGGGGTTATTCGTCTTCCTAGTCTTCGACACAAGAAAGGGGTGTGAAAAATCCTTTTCTTGTGTCGAAATAATAATGATTCTTGATACTGTTCGTCAAACATTCCTAGTGTTAGTTTCTATTTTTTACAGACGTATCAGAACGTTTTTTTATAGTTATTACGTATTTTATTTATTCTTATCTTATAATAATTACGTATACTATAAATAAAAAGTGGTGGACAAACAAAAGAGGAGGGGAAAATCTGTTGAGTAAATAGAACTTCTTCAATGAACTTATAAAAAAAAATATTCTAATTATTAAGAACTCAACGGGACCTTCTCCCTCAAATCAGACAAACAAAGAAGGGAATCCGTTGAGTTCTTACGCTTTCATGTCTACAACTCAATTCATCCGATTACTACAGGGATGAACCCAATCCGGAATATGAACCATAAAAGAAAACACCTACTAAACCGATCACAAGAATACCAGCTACAGTACCTATTATCCAAAGAGGAATTCTTCCAGTAGTATCGGCTATTTACCCCACTTCCCTCCACATTTCATCAAGTGGTCATGCTAGAGACATAAACAGTCATGGATAATTATGAGATGAGATCCTTCCGAATGGGGTAAGAGAAAGAATACCTAGAACGATTAGTCTATTATTTTAGTTCTCTCTCCTTTTCTTAATTGAAGAAATAATTGGAAAATAAAACAGCAAGTACAAAAATGAGTAATAACCCCCAGTAGAGGCTGGTACGATTCAATTCAACATTTTGTTCGTTTGGGTTTGATTGTGTCGTAGCTCTATAATTCGGATTAGGTTTATCGTTGTATGAACTGCATTGCTGATATTGACCCCAAAAAAGAAACGGTAGGTACAACTAGGCCGTGAACAGTCAACCATCGCACTGTAAAAATTGGATAGGTTCGATCTATGGTCATTGAAGCCTCCTAAAAAGATCTACTAAATTCATCGAGTTGTTCCAAAGAATCAAAACGGCCGGTGATTAATGGAATTCCTTGTCGGTTTTCTGTGAAATACTCGTTTGGCCGAGGGCTTCCAAACACATCGTAAGCTAAACCAGTGCTGACGAATAACCAACCCGCAATGAATAGGGAAGGTATAGTAATGCTATGAATGACCCAGTAGCGAATACTGGTAATAATATCAGCAAAAGAACGTTCTCCTGTGCTTCCAGACATGCTGAGCTCCACATATTCTTGTACAGTCAAAAGGGGATCGATTCCGTAAAAGATTGGATCAGTAAATGGAAATTCACTGAAAAAAATCTTTGTGAGATCGTCAATATTGTACCGAGGGCGTCTTTAGAGTATACCGAATCAGTATAGCTATCCTTTTTCTGACACAGCAACGCACTTTCAATGAGTATTGGAAGGAGGTGCTAAATAATTTCTTTCTTCCGTTACTTGTTGTTTATCGATGTAAAATAATGTCCCATTCAATAGAAAATTATTGAATTGAAAATAATCTATTTCTCACCATTATGAGTTTAGGGCTAGAAACTGAGGATCAGGTAAAATATGAATCTGATAAGGTAGTTTCTAATAATTCATGAAATTGATTAGAATATTCCCACAATTGTAAGTAGATGTGAGATCTATAAATCTTTGTTATTCATAGTTGTAGAAGCGGTTTTTGTTGGAATCTTTTTTTTTCTTTTAAGG
>NC_056626.2:91016906-91119406 GCF_002870075.4 Lactuca sativa
TGTTGGTACACTTAATCTGGACCAAATGTCACATACAAAATGAAGGTTGATTTTGAGACATGTTCTAATAGGCTATTCATTTTCATAACAAGAAAATAACCAAGAAATCATAAATGCCCAATATATATGAAGTAAAAGACTAAAACATGGAGAAGATAATTTTATCATGAGCCGTTGCTACTATCCATAGGATAAAAGGACAAATCTCTCTACTAAATGTTTAGTCTACAACTGATATACAAATTCATAATGCCATTGAAATATTACTTCTGATCCTTTGAGTATTATACTAAGGATAACGTACTAACATTTGCAAGAAAGTGTAGTGGCTGAAATGAAGTAATAAGACTGAAATACAGAGAAAATAATTTGATCATGAACACCAAGCATTTGCTGCTATTCAAAGGATCAAAAGATAACTCATTCCCCCTTATTTTTAGTCTGTGGTCTTATAATTCAAACTGTTTATGTAATGTTTCATGAGATTGTTTTGGTTTATTTAAATGTAGAACGTTCTAACATGTCAAAGGAAAATCATGAAAACTACACATAATGTTGGTTTTATTTTGGGTTTATCATAAAAACCATGAGAACAAAACAAAATCATAGTTACTGCAAAATAGAAGCATAATATATAACAAAAATATATCTGGAGTTACTGAAGTTAGAGAGTTTCAAACAATAACGATGAACATATGTAAACCACCACTAATCAAAAATAAAAAAATGAATAATTTTTTTACTTTATTCTATTAAATTGATATTTCTAAAAATATTGTAAAAAGTAGTGAATATGGAGTGAAGTTAAATATACATTTCTAATCATTTATGAGAAAAAAAAAAGGAAAATTGAGTAATCTAACCAATTTTTTGTTGTTATTTTAAAAAGATAACATTTTTTTTTGGTGAAACGACCACTTAGTCCGGAATGGGTTGTTCCGGACCCGATTTCAAATTCGGTTAAACGGGTAGTAATTCCAACCCGGTAATCTGGTTCTCCAATAGATACCATTTAACCCATTTCAGACTACACTTCGACATCCCTTGTTTCACACTAAACTTTGATATCTTATTCTATACACCTCTACAGACTGAAAATGTCTTCCGATAACAGTGAAGAAATGCAATTTGTATTTGTAAGTTTCAAATATGTTTCTAATTAAATGCATTTATTTTTTAATATACGTTTATAAATGTTTAGTTTACGCAATTATATAAGTTTTATAGGGTTTTCTGTGAAATTTAATCTTGTTAAGGCAATTATAGGATTACATAGACTTATACATCTACACTACATGATACACCGTAATCAAAAACCATAATTTTTGCTAGTCCGGAATCTGAAAATCAAGTCCGGAATACGAAAATCATGTTTGGAATATAGTGAACTGGGTCCAAACTTTATGGTCTGGAATACCGTACCCAATTTTCGGATTCCAGAACATACATACAAAAATCCTAATTTCTGAATACAATAAAAATCCCTAATTCTGGATACAATCAAATACCCTAATTTCACTCTGGTATATACATACAAAAATCTATAACTAATAATTCTTTTTATTGTAGCACGATACAACATATGTAACAGTTGTTACTGCAACCTACAGAGCTAATCTTGGGTGCGAAATCATGGTGTGCTTACAAAATTGACCAGGTTGTGCAACGATGTTCAGGCAATCATGTTTTTGTAACATCCCGAAATATCAAGAGTATAGTGGAAGGGCTAAAAGAGTAAATTGGGAAAGAGTGACTCGGCGAGTCCATGGATGGACTCGGCGAGTAGAGTCGCGATTTGGTCGCATGTTAAGTAGCCGACTCGGCGAGTCAATGAGGTGGACTCGGCGAGTAGGCGCTGAGTGGAGAAAACCCTAATTCTCGGGGTTGAGCCCTATATAAAGAACATTATGTTTTCCTCCCAGCCTCTTTTATCACCCCTTGAGTCCCAGAAACCCTAAATCGTGGAGAAGCACCATTGTTGAGCAAATTAGAGCTTGGAGAGGTGGTTGTTGAAGAGATTCTAAAGAAGAAGAGGCTTGGATCAAAGGGCTTTGCAAGGATTCGAGATAATCTTCTCTTAGAGCTTCCTTTTAAGCTATCTTTCCATTGTTTGAGCTGCTATTGTCTAGATTCTTCATTTTTGGGGGTGTTGAGATCTTATCTTTTGGCGTTTTGGTGTTTAGAGATTAGATCTGAGGTTGCTACCTCAGATCTGGAATGGAAATGAATTGGAATGCATGAAAGTCCCTGCGTTGAGTGTTGGATGAAGCTATCATGTCCCAAACCTTAGCCCTAATGTGCAAAATGCATAGATCTCTTTGGATTCACGTAAAGTTTGCCACTTTACATGATGGATGAGTTGTAGGAGGCTAGATCTATGTTTTGGAGCAATTGCATGGCCTAGAATGCTTCTGAATGGATTCAGACCGGTAGTACTCGGCGAGTCACATGGGTGTACTCGACGAGTTGCTTGAAGATGAGCTGGAACTCGACGAGTTGGAAGAACAACTCGGCGAGTTTGATGAAGATGGCCTGGAACTCGACGAGTTGTATGAACAACTCGGCGAGTAGGTTGAAGATAACCTTAGACTCGGCGAGTCTTGTCGAAGAGTTCCAATATTTTCTGGTTGAGTCGAGAATCGGCGAGTCAAGGTATGACTCGGTGAGTTGTGGGCGAGTGGACTCAGAGTTGTTGGACTCGGCGACTCTCGGGGTGACTCGACGAGTTAGGTCGCAGATTGAGGGAAGTTCTGAGTATGGGGACTCGGCGAATCATCGGGTTAACTCGGCGAGTAGAGTCAGTCGGGGATTGACTTTGACCTTGTCTTTGACCAAGGGTTGACTAGTGGTTTCCAGGGGCATTTTGGTAATTGTTGATTATTGTTTTGAGTTCAGTGCATTGGTGGTTGTCCAGTGGTGGAGATCATATCAGTGATCGGAGCAGCTTGGGTTATCTGTTCAGTCGGCAGTTTCGAGGTGAATTATCCTCACTATATCATCAGGGTCTACGACACCAAGTCCGGCCCTTATCGGATTGAGATCCGGGTAGTTGTTATGTTGTTACTGCTTTGATATGATTGCATCCTGTGAGCTAGGATGGTATATGTTACAGACCTGATTGAGATCGGTATCCTGAGAGATAGGGAGATGCTATGCTAGTGACCTGTTAGGTCGGTATCCTGGTTAGGATGGTGGTATGTTATGTGATATGTTTGATCTACTTGTTGACTGTGAATTGCTATATGATTGTATGTATATGTGCACATGGTTGTTTGGACTGGAGTTGGGTTGAGGCGGGTCCTGCTGTGTGCTGTAGGCCAAGATACCCAGGGCGGACCGGTTGTCCCGAAGGCCCAGCGGGCGGTCCGGATAGGCTGTAGGCCCCGAAAGGGCGGACCAGACGTGCCGAAGGCTCGGAGAGTGGACCAGATAGACTGAAGGCCCGGTGCGGGCGAACCAGTCATACTGTAGACTCAGAGAGTGGACCAGGTGGATTGAAGGCCCGGGAGTGGGCGGACCAATCACACTGCAGACTCGATGTATGTGGATAGACTCAGAGGGTGGACCAGGTGGACTGTAGGCCGGTGCGGCGGACCAGTCGCACAGTAGACCCGAAGTGCATGGCTGTTCTGTGATCGGATATGTTATGGCATGTTATGCGTGTATGGTATTTGTGGTTGGTATTTTGGGGGTATCTCACTAAGCTTTCGGGCTTACAGTTGTGGTTTAAATGTTTTTCAGGTTCTTCAGGTGATCGTGGCAAGGCGAAGGCGTGATCGTACCGCTCCTCATGATTTTGTAGTATTGTGATTCTGGGAACACGTTAAATGTTTTGTATTGAAAACCTTTTTGTAAAGATTTAATGGAATCGAGATGTTTTTGAAAATTTTAAAATTGGTTGTATTTTTCGGTCATTACAAGTTGGTATCAGAGCCTTGGTTTGAGTGAATTGGAGGAACATTTGTGTGACTCCAGTCTCAAATCGAGGAGGGTTTTCAAAAGAGTATTTAAAATGGTTTTCAAAATGAGTAGGGGAGGACGCAGAGGTACGATCAGCCGGAGCCAGTAAGTAACCCCAAAATACCATGCGTGTTATTTGTTTTTGAGCTTTGATAGAACAGCATGCTAGTGATAGGCTAGGGATCTTCAGGATTTCATGATATGTTGCCTGATTTGTGATGCCTGTAGCCTAGGGTTCCTTATGGGATATATTCAGTGTTCCTTTAGTGGTGAGGGTTGAGCGTTGTTATGCATGTTTCTCTAGGGCGTTGTGGTAGTACTTCATACAAATACGCGTATCAGGGAAACCATGATCTCTAGGGTTGGGTTGAGAGAGTTGGATCCCAGGATGTGGGAAGAGTCTGAGATTTTTGTGTGGTGTTTTTCAGTATGGAGATTCCGAGGCATGATGAGAGTGGATCCGGATCAGGATCGGGAGCTGGAGAGAGAGTTCCGGGCGGATCGGTGCCACCCAAGGTATCGGTCAGATGAGCACGAGCGAGTTAGATGCGAGGATTCGTGAGATCCTGCGTGAGGAGATTGCTGAGTTGTTCCGGGCTGAGTTGCCAGAGCTGTTTGGGTCAATTAAGACCGCCATGGTTGAGTATTTTGAAGAGCGTTATGCAGCTCTCATTGAGACGGCTGCAACGGCAGCTACAGCGGCTGTAGCAGCGGCAGGGGGAGGAGCTGGTCGGGGTTTTCAGTATCGGGACTTCGCTAATACGAAGCCTCCCACTTTCGATGGAGTTCAGGACCCGATCGTCGCTATGAGATGGTTATCAGACGTGGAGGGGTGTTTCTTCACGTGTGTATGCCCTGCTGATCAGAGGGTGAGGTGTGCTCTGAACCTGTTAAGGCTCGGGGCGAAGGATTGGAGGAGATTGACCACGGGGTCATATGCTGATGCGCAGAGGGCTGCGGTATCATGGGATCAGTTCCAAGATATGTTCATCACTCGTTATGTTCCGCAGGTTGAGAGGGAGAGATTGGCTCAGGAGTTCCTTGAGCTGAAGCAGGATTCGGAGTCGGTGACTGAGATCACTAGAATGTTCACTGAGAGGGCGATGTTTTGCCCAGAGTTCGCTTCGGAGCAGGCTCAGATGTCTCAATATCTGAGCATGATCAAGAGGGACATCAGGCAGTTTGTGTCTGCGCAGAGGTGCGGGACATTGTTGGAGTTGCAAGAGGCCGCTAGGCGGCGTGAGTTAGAGATTGAGTTGTAGTTGCGTGAGCTGAGGCAGGCTCCGGTGCAGTTGCAGCCGGCGCCGAAACGGTCCAAGACCGTTGATGTTAGAGTGGGGGATTTGAGCATCCACACTTGTGGGAAGTGTGGGAGGGGTCATATCGGGGTTTGTAGGTCCGGTGGTGCATGCCGCAAGTGCGGAAAAGAGGGGCACTATGCGAGGGATTGTCGGCAGTCAGCGCCGGTTCGGGATTTGAGGATTTGTTATCATTGCCATCAGATTGGACATTTGAGGGTCAACTGTCCTCAGCTTGCTGCAGGACCGGTGCAGGCTCCAGCACCGGCCAGTTTGAGGATCACAGGTGGAGGTCAGGGTGGAGCAGAGCCCCCAAGGGCTCAGGGTCGTGCTTTTCAGCTTGTAGCAGAGGAGGTCAGGGCAGTGCCGGATGCAGCTGCGGGTATGTTTCTTTCTTGATGTCTTATTATCTTGTGATTTTTGTGGTGTAATGTTTATGAGCTGGTATTTTGTTTGGTTTTCGTTGTGGTATTCGTCATTTTGCGGGTTGTGGTTTTGGTTATGGGTTATTGTTTTGGAATTTCGTTGGTTATCATTCATGAGGGTATTAGTGGAAACCCGACATTGGGTTGCAGGCCGGGTAGCATCTGCTTTCTGAGGAGTGGTTAGATGCAGATTGAGTTTCTTTCGAGCAGGTTGATCGGTGTTGGTGTGAGATCTCGTTGAGGTTGTTTATGCTTGTGAGAAGCAGTCCGCGTGTAAGTGTTTTCTTTGTGCAAGAGTTGTTCTGGGAGGTCGGTGATGGCGACTGGTGGTTGATAGTTAGTGCCCAAGTGGGGGAGAATTGGAGAATTCTCCGGGAGATAAATGAGTAAGTGAAAGTGCTTAGCTGTTGGGATTCAGCAAGTGTTCTGTCAGCCCAGAGTATAGGCTGATAGGAGTAAGTGTCGGACATGCGGGGCGGGATTCAGACCTAGGGCATTTGATTGTGGAGGGTCTGGGAGCAGGCCGGGATCGAGTATGTAGGATGGAGTTAGAGTTCGGAACCCCTTGAGGGCTAGAACGGTATGCATGGGAGGACTTCCAGGGGGGGATAGCTCGGAATATTGAATGCTAGTTGGGCGGTCCAGATAGACTGAAGGCCGGAAGGCGTACCAGTCAGGCCGAAGGCTCGGAGAACGGTCCAGCCAAACTAAAGATACTGAGAGCGGTCCAGATTGGCTGAAGGTTCTGAGAGTGGTCCAGATGGACTGAAGGCCTGGTGAGGTGGTCCAATCATGCTGAAGACTCTGCAGGTATTGTTGGATCAGTTTGAGGTTATGGATTGTGTATGATGCAGTGTGATTGCATTAGAAGGTCTGGCCCCGGGTAGTGATCTTGATTAGTGGAGATAGTGCAGGGGCTTGAGAGTCCCTGTGATGAGAGTCAGAGTATGTGTGTTGGATGGATAGCGGGTACGCTAAAAAGGGTGGTGTAGTGTTGGGCGAGCACCGTGGCACTTGTTGGAGTGGCAATATGGCCAAGTGGATTCCTTGGAAAAGGAAGTGAGAGAGGTGTGTAACTCCGAGAGGGAGTGCAAGTTCACGGAAGTGAAGGCGGCAGAGCAGAGTTATGATTAGAGTAATTCGAGTTTGGTTTTTGAGCAGCGTGTTTGCGGCAGTGGAATAGAAGCTCATCCGGTTTGGGATGTCTGCTGAGGTTGCGGAGGAATTTCGCAGATGTAGAGCCAAGAGATTCGGAAGGGATGCAGGGAGAGAGTCTTGGGCTCTCAGTGTTAGTCTGATCAGGGTATTGGATATGTATTAGTGGTTTATCCTGGGGGATGTTGGAGGATATCATCAGTGTATCAGGTTTTCCCAACCTGAGGGTGCTGGAGAAAGTTCAGCATATGTATGTGATTGCAAGAGGAGAACTCGTGGGAGTTGCTCTGAGATTGAGAATGGGTCTTTCCGTCGTCGGAATGGATAGAGTGGGATTCGGATCGGGAATCCGATGGTTCATGGCTTTCTAGCCCTTATAGGTCAAGTGATTGTTGGGATTTGGGGCAGTGATGCTTCATGGGTAATTCTCGGTTGTTGAGTGTGATTATCAGAGGGTACAGCCGGTGCCCGGCTCGAGATGGTGGTCAGGACACCGTAAGGAAATAGAAAGCGTGTTGAGTTTCGATGGGTATGCCTTGAGGGATTTGGCCCGGTTAAGGCCAGGTGGAGCGTTGTGGGAGTATCTTTGGGATTGAATTGCTGTAGGCTTCGAGGACGAAGCCTAATTTAAGTGGGGGAGAATTGTAACATCCCGTAATATAAAGAGTAGATTGGAAGGGCTAAAAGAGTAAACTGGGAAAGAGTGACTCGGCGAGTCCATGGATGGACTCGGCGAGTAGAGTCGCGATTTGGTCGCGTGTTAAGTAGCCGACTCGGCGAGTCAATGAGGTGGACTCGGCGAGTAGGCGCTGAGTGGAGAAAACCCTAATTCTCGGGGTTGAGCCCTATATAAAGAACATTATGTTTTCCTCCCAGCCTCTTTATCACCCCTTGAGTCCCAGAAACACTAAATCGTGGAGAAGCACCATTGTTGAGCAAATTAGAGCTTGGAGAGGTGGTTGTTGAAGAGATTCTAAAGAAGAAGAGGCTTGGATCAAAGGGCTTTGCAAGGATTCGAGATAATCTTCTCTTAGAGCTTCCTTTTAAGCTATCTTTCCATTGTTTGAGCTGCTATTGTCTAGATTCTTCATTTTTGGGGGTGTTGAGATCTTATCTTTTGGTGTTTTGGTGTTTAGAGATTAGATCTGAGGTTGCTACCTCAGATCTGGAATGGAAAGGAATTGGAATGCATGAAAGTCCCTGCGTTGAGTGTTGGATGAAGCTATCATGTCCCAAACCTTAGCCCTAATGTGCAAAATGCATAGATCTCTTTGGATTCACGTAAAGTTTGCCACTTTACATGATGGATGAGTTGTAGGAGGCTAGATCTATGTTTTGGAGCAATTGCATGGCCTAGAATGCTTCTGAATGGATTCAGACCGGTAGTACTCGGCGAGTCACATGGGTGTACTCGACGAGTTGCTTGAAGATGAGCTGGAACTCGATGAGTTGGAAGAACAACTCGGCAAGTTTGATGAAGATGGCCTGGAACTCGACGAGTTGTATGAACAACTCGACGAGTAGGTTGAAGATAGCCTTAGACTCGGCGAGTCTGTTCTTGGACTCGGCGAGTCTTGTCGAAGAGTTCCAATATTTTCTGGTTGAGTTGAGAATCGGCGAGTCAAGGGATGACTTGGTGAGTTGTGGGCGAGTGGACTCAGAGTTGTTGGACTCGGCGAGTATCGGGGTGACTCGGCGAGTTAGGTCGCGGATTGAGGGAAGTTCTGAGTATGGGGACTCGGCGAGTCATCGGGTTGACTCGGCGAGTAGAGTCAGTCGGGGGTTGACTTTGACCTTGTCTTTGACCAAGGGTTGACTAGTGGTTTCCAGGGGCACTTTGGTAATTGTTGATTATTGTTTTGAGTTCAGTGCATTGGTGGTTGTCCAGTGGTGGAGATCGTATCAGTGATCGGAGCATCTTGGGTTATCTGTTCAGTCGGCAGTTTCGAGGTGAGTTATCCTCACTATATCATCAGGGTCTACGGCACCAAGGCCGGCCCTTACCGGACTGAGATCCGGGTAGTTGTTATGTTGTTACTGCTTTGATATGATTGCATCCTGTGAGCTAGGATGGTATATGTTAGAGACCTGATTGAGATCGGTATCCTGAGAGATAGGGAGATGCTATGCTAGTGACCTGTTAGGTCGGTATCCTGGTTAGGATGGTGGTATGTTATGTGATCTGTTTGATATGCTTGTTGACTGTGAATTGCTATATGATTGTATGTATATGTGCACATGGTTGTTTGGACTGGAGTTGGGTTAAGGCGGGTCCTGCTGTGTGTTGTAGGCCAAGATACCCAGGGCGGACCGGTTGTCCCGAAGGCCTAGCGAGCGGTTCGGATAGGCTGTAGGCCCCGAAAGGGCGGACCAGACGTGTCGAAGGCTCGAAGAGTGGACCAGATAGACTGAAGGCCCGGTGCGGGCGGACCAGTCATACTGTAGACTCAGAGAGTGGACCAGGTGGATTGAAGGCCCAGGAGCGGGCGGACCAATCACACTGCAGACTCGATGTATGTGGATAGACTCAGAGGGTGGACCAGGTGGACTGTAGGCCGGTGCGGCGGACCAGTCGCACAGTAGACCCAAAGTGCATGGCTGTTCTGTGATCGGATATGTTATGGCATGTTATGCGTGTATGGTATTTGTGGTTGGTATTTTGGGGGTATCTCACTAAGCTTTCGGGCTTACAGTTGTGGTTTAAATGTTTTTCAGGTTCTTCAGGTGATCGGGGCAAGGCGAAGGCGTGATCATACCGCTCCTCATGATTTTATAGTATTGTGATTCTGGGAACACGTTAAATGTTTTGTATTGAAAACCTTTTTGTAAAGATTTAATGGAATCGAAATGTTTTTGAAAAATTTAAAATTGGTTGTATTTTTTGGTCGTTACAGTTTTGGTGATTGCGTGCACATGTCGAAGGGTGTCGAATGTCACCCTATACTATGTCACTATCTTATGTGCAAGAAAGCTACTACTTTTGATCCAGTTGACCTAGAAGAGACTGTATGTTTCCATTTGTGCCACTTTCATGTTTTGTGAGTATGGATGACCTTACGAACGTGTTCAATATGTCACATCATCAATTAAGCAATGAAGATGTGGTGAGAGTCTCCCTGATATATATGCTAGAGCAAGGATTTTTGGGGAAGTACCTGCGGCAGCCAGTTACTAATGAACATATTGCAGTCGTCTCTAATTTACAGGAGTTTAACAGGTATAACAATTTTTTACCCACATTATATCAAAATGATACATATACTTATTAAGTGTAATCTTTTGACATAGTTACCCATAGGGCGGATTAAAATGGCATTTCACTTACAAACAACTACGTATTATTTTTGATAAGATTGAGGACCATTTGAACCCACATACGGCAAGAATCGGCAGTAGACACGCATATACTCTGTAGGGATTTGTCTATGCATTTAAGGTATGTACACTATGTTTAATAAGAGTTTCTAAACAAAAATTATTGTAACTTTGTTAACTTGCTAAGTTGTTTGTCATCTTCATTTTGTAGATTTGGATCTTCGAGACATTTCCCAACAGTATTATTTTTGGTTCCCATATACCGAGTGTTATCCCTCGAGCAATTTGATACCCTAGGATGTGGCGTTTGCATGCACCCGATTGTGAACGTATTCTCGGTGTTACTAATGTATGCAGTTTAGTCCACCTTATAATTTATAAGTTAATATGACATAAATAAGTTACGAGCCTTTATATATTGTTTTTTATTCAACATCCCCCTAATGAGTTTTTGTAGCCTACTGCATAGGAACGTGCTGCAAGGTGGTGGATTGAGAGTGTCTAGAGGATAAATGCAACATATTACGCTAACATTTAAGTTATGGTTTTTGTTATTAATGTTTTAAAACAATTGCCTTTTCAAGATTTAGCAAAAACAAGTTTATCCTTGAAATGATATTATGATATCGTACATATATCACTACGAGTTTTTTAAATTAACATTATCATATTGTTGGCTACGTTTTTGACTAGTACATCTACTCTTAGTCTGAACATTATTTTTGCCACTTGAATTGGTCCTACTTGAAGATTCACTTTTTGTTGACTCTATGGTAAACGGAGTGTCACAGTTTCTGTTTGTGTGACTGATCTTTTGGCAACGACTACATATTTTTTGAATCAGACCTTCACCTTGGGATGGGATACAATTATGGTTTTTTGGTCGTCCGGCTTGTCGTTTGTCCATCAATAGTGGCAAAACAACCATGACTTCATTTGGTGTTTCGTATTTAGCTAGAACTGGCACATGAAACACAACATCTTCATATGCTGAATGATATGTTTCCATTGTGAAGTACGATGACACCCATGCATTGCAGTCAGTGTTCTAAAAGGCGCGCCATGGCGTGAGGCGTGGCTCCGCCGTTACGAAAAGTCTCATAACGTTGTTGTTAGGCATGGCGCGTGGCAAGGCGTGATATGGCGTGCCATGGCGCGTTATGGCGTGTTATGACGCGTGTTTTTTCGTTTGAGACACAGTTTTTTGCTCTTTGTTATGTCTTTTCTAATCGGAGATACAAGTATTGTGGTTTTTGTTAAATTTTTGTTACTAATTATTGATCTAACACTTCTAAAAAGCAGTTATATTTAATATAAATTTATATTTATGTGGTAATATAATTTTAAATTAATAAAAAACCACCGCCTTACATCACGCCTTGAAAAACGTCAAGGCTCGCCATGGCTCGTTAATCTGGAGGCTTGATCTTGCCGCCACGCCACGCCTCACGTCATTTAGAACCTTGATTGCAGTGTTGATATCTCAGTTCCTAGAATACCACCATAGCATGAGCACAAGGTATACCTGACAATTGCCATTTGCCACATGTGCAGTGACGGCTTTCCTAGTTTACTATATCATTTTTCATTTGGTCAGTCACCTCTATCTGCTTTAATCAATCTCGTATACTCGAAAACCAAATGATTTGTTGATCCTCCTATCGATGACCTTTTCAGCATAATCAATGACATATTTTTTGCTTTCAACTATAACAAACATTTACGTATACATTGTCATGCATAGTAAATTACACTACAATTATGATCGAACTATTACAATATAGGGAAACACTTACCTCCAGCATTACGTTTCTGGCACCAATATTGTTGCATAATTGCTCAAAAGAAATCGATCAACATTGTTATCAGTAGTTTCTGTGTGTCTCTTGATAATGTATTAATGGACTCGACATTGTTTGATGTCATAAAATTGTACCGAACCATGGGGAAACATGACCTTTCCCATCTCTCGTTACCGATTCTGTCTAGTCATGTCTGACAATCATCGTTTAGTCCACGACATAGCCTACTCAAGATTTCATTGAAATTAGACACCTGGTATGCCTTTGAAGCCTCCCAAAACAAAATAGATGTCTCTCTTGCTTGCCGATTTTTGTTCTCATATTTATCAACAAATGGCGACAACAGAGTCCGTGATATGCATTCAGGAACATAGCTTGAATGGCCATTTCAATTGAATTGGCTCTATCTGATATATGTTGGATTAGTGTCTAAGTCCATAACTATTTTGGTATGTACTTGACCCGATGGTGCATGGTCCTTTTGGGTTGCCTTCACCAAAGCAACTTGATTGGAGAAATAAATAGAAAGAGAGGATAATATGATTTATTAATATGTTATAAGGATAATATATTAAAGGAGAAATCATATTTGTTTAATTAATATTGGTCAATAATTAATTGAGAATTAATTTTGTGATCAAGTGTAATTAATTAAACTAGAGGGGTTGAATTGTAATTATGTGATAGTTACAAAATAAGGTAAGGATTATCTTATAAGTGTGGTGAACGAATTTAAGGTTGGAAAGCCTTAGAATTCAAGTATGATAAGGATTCAAGGATTATCTTATTGGTTGCTTAATGGATAATCAACTAGATAAGGATAATGACTGAAACCCTATCTCTACACCTATATAAACAACCCCAAGGCCATGAATTCGTGTATCCCCCCCCCCCCAAGAAGTCCCAAATATGAACTCTAACCTCCCTCCTCTCTCCGTATACCTTCTCCACTTGCTTATGGTGTTTGTAAGCCATTAGAGGAGTGACACTTGTGACTCTCTGCTTTCCAAGGTCAATTCAAGGAGGAATTGGATTGTTATTGCTATATAACAATCAAGGTATGTTCTTAAACCTATTTACATGTGAATTCTGATTTCCATATGCTAGAATTAGGGTCCAAAGTCTTGGATTCAAAGTATGTACAATAGAGGAACCTAGATCCGAGCTTTAGGGTTTGTATGAGCCATAGGATGTCTTATGACCAAAACCCATCAGTGGTATCAGAGCCATGATTGGTTTCTATTGTATTGATGCTTGATGTAAATGAAAATCGTGTTTTGGCCTCACTGTTCGACCTGACTCGGCGAGTCACTCTTGGACTCGGCGAGTCAGCCCTACTCGGCGAGTTCCAGAGGGTGACTCGGCGAGTCGGTGCGTCAGACAGTGCTTATCTCGGGATTTCTTGCTGTTTTTGCATTGGGATAATTACCTTATCATCTTAGATTAATATTAATCCGATTATATGATATATTTGACTATAATTTTAATCTAATTGAAGATATTTATCAATTAATAAGATAATTGTTTCCTTATAAGATAATTGATTAATTATTTTAAGTAAATTGATAAATTATTTTGCAAGAAATCATCAAATATGGATAATTATGTGATTAAATGTTAATTTGAATTATTTGTTATTTGATCTTTGTTGTTGTGAAAAGTTTCATATTTGGCCCTTTAGGTTTTATAGTTTAAATTTGAACCCCAAAAGTTTTGTTGTTTTGAAATTTAAATAGTTGAAACCCTAATGTTTTGAAAAAGGTTTCAAAACTTGCCCTCAAGTTTTGGAATTTAAATTTTGATTAAATAGTTTAATTTTGATGCATATTTAAATTCTAATCCCTAATGTGTTGAAATGTTTCAAAACTTGCCCTCAAGTTTTGGAATTTAAAAGTTGATTAAAAGTTTAATTAGGAATGTTAAATTCTAAAACTCAAGTATAGTTTTGAAAAAGTTCAAATCACACCCTTATGGTTTTATTAACTAATTAAGGCGTTTAATTAAAGAGGTTTAATAAATCCATAAAAGTTTAGGTTTACAATTTAAGTGAATTAAAAGTATAATTGTTAAATTGAACCACCTAATATTTTAAAAGTGTAAAATACACCCTATACTATATATAACATTAAAGTCTAACATTATATATATGTATAACTAAAAGTCAGTCTTACCGTTAGTAGGCCTCATTCACGAAGCTGGTCTATAAGGGGTGTTTAAGGAAATTGCCTATAAAATGGCGATTGAATGGGTATCCACTCTTACCCACCGCACTCTTGACTAGTGGAGAGTCGTTAGCCGAACGGGTAGGATAGGACGAAACCTTCCATTATAAGTATAATGAATTACTAAAATAACTAAATGTTTTCATAAAATTCCCAATCTTAGTTACTTAGGCAAAAGTTAATTGATGCAATTCCATGAAATTACACTTTGTGCCCTTGCGAAGACGTTAGTGGAGCGTGTGTGGTTAACCGGCACACTAAATGGGTCTAAGCAAAGGTAGCAAAGGGTGACTCAATGTTTGTCATAGTTCGGTGGAGCGTGTGTGGCTTACCGGCACATCGAATAGGTGATTGTAACATGTGAGGGCACCATGTAAGTTTGCATGGTTATTCACACCCGCTTTGTGATCCTCGGCATCCCAGTCACAAACAAGAGGGGCATATCGAGATATAAACATGCCATTGAAAGTTCAATGTATCTCAAAGGATCTAGGAGTTTTCATAGATTTAAAACCTAAATTTCTTTTTCGTTTTTGATGGTGGAAATTAGTGAATCGTCATTCACTTACCTTCAAATATTCTGCAACTAGATTACGGCATCCCTTTTCTAGGTTGTAGCGTATTGTGTTGGGTCCTAGCCTTAGTATCTCATTTGGGTGATTTACTAAGGACTCATTCAATCAACTAACTTGAATTCGTTTTTCTCCCGTTTTGTAGATGTCAAAGTTCGACAACTATGGTCTTCTCAAATCCCGTGGAACAAGCATTCCACATGAAGATGATATTCCACGATTCGATCGAGGAACAAGAAATCATGCTTCACTTCCTCTACCTCCAATTATTCTCCCTAACCCACAAGTTCAAAGGCTTGAAAAGTTCAAGATCACTCAAGCCCTTTTGGCAAGTAAACATAAAGAAGGAAAGTCCGTGTGTGCACACGTCCTAGGGATGAAGTCACACATTGATAGGTTAAGAATGGTGGGATCCGTTGTCTGTGAGGAAATGGCTGTTGATTGGGTTCTTCAGTCACTTCCTAACTCGTATAGTGAGTTCGTAAGAGAGTACTATATGATGAACCATGACGTGACCCTTATAGATCTCACTTCTATGCTTATTGCTGCCGAATCAGCAATGGTTTGGCGCAATAGAAAAGCAAAGTTAATTGGTGAATCTGCCTTCAAGACCTCTATCGATATAGACAATAAAAGACATGCAATGATCGAAAAGTTTGATCATAAGAGAAAGGCGATGTCTGAAGTAGTTCCATGTGTTGTTCCGAAAGAGTCAATTTGCTTTTATTGCCAAGAGAAGGGGCATTGGAGACAAAGTTGCCCTAATTACCTAAGAGATCTAAGAGATGGGAGAGTCAAAAGTATGACTGCGTTTTAGGTAAATATCCGCTATCTAACTCAATTAAGTTCCTATTCATTGATTCTTAATACATGATGTAATAAGATTGCATTTGAATTTTTTGTAGGGTCGGTGAAAAGAAAGGAAGCTTGATAAGAGAAAGCAAGATGAATCTAATCACAAGAGATGGATCTCGATCGCATGGACTTGAAGATTAGATTTTGAGCTTAGAAAGTTATGATAGGGTTGTTAGAAATTTTCTTCTGTACATAGTTTTCAATGGATTTTGCATTGTAAGGACAAATTTTTTCCGCTGCTTTTGTAAATAAAATAAATTTTTGTTTGACTTATTTATTTTCCTTACAATGAAATCATTATGAGAATCGATGTTTGAATATTTCTACAACGAATGGATATGATTCTTGTTTATGTTATTTATGGAAATGTCAAGAATTTACCAAATAGGGAGAGTTTCTCATCGCCCAAAGTTTCAATCGGACAAAAATTTGGAATCATGCAACTTGGTTGCACGATGAATGAGAAAATTCATATTTGGAAAATAGACCAATTCGTTGACAAAGTGTCAAGTGAAGGACTAGGAGATCAAGTACACAAAGTAGTGTGTTGATCAAGTTCACCATAAGAATAACAAAGATATTCGTCATGACTTACTAAAGGCTTAGTAAAAATGATTATACTTACAAGATTAAGTGTAATTCTAAATTGATTAAAGGGTTTAGATCAATAGTAGAACGAATAAGAAGAATCAAGTAGGCAGAAAGATAAAAGTTTTTCCATTCTAAGAAGAAGGGAGAGTACCTTTTATGCTTTATGATAGGTCTTAATGATTAAGAACCATATCTCAATTGATCCTCTAAGTGAGTCTTAGTACAATTGTATGTCTAAAAAGAGGAATCAAGAATTGAAGAAATGGTTAAATCAATAAGTCAATCATACTTCGTTCCAATAACAAGTCTTAAAGTTAAGATTGTGACAATGAGTGAAAAGTATTAAAGGTTTATAACATTCATTAAATGTAGGAAGTTGTGATGTCTTGAATAAGACAAAGGCCAACTAGTACCAATTTATGAAGTGTTTTGATAAAAGCTACACTAACTCTTGAATATTTGTTTGTCAAGAAATGATTATTGACAAAAGAATCGTATATGTCAAGGAGTCAGTGGGAGTATTAATGGTCTTGAATAGTTTCAAGAACAAATCAAATAAACCTTACCAATCATCACTAGCACACAAGTTGAAGTTGACAACCTATCGTATTGACATTATTTTGATTATGTGCTGTTCCAATTGAGTTAATTATGCATATGAGTTCTATGAGTTCTCATCTTGAATGCATAAAAGGCAAGGCACCTTAATCAATGAAAGGTACATTGATAAGAAAGGGTGAGATGCTTAACTACTTGGAAGACGTGGTGGGCAGCTGTGCTACCATGAGGCAAGAAATCAAGATTAAGAAAGTTCGATCCATATGAGTTTGAATTTGTCGTAAACGTTGGTTTTGACAAATTCACATGGATTGGAACATTTGCATCGTTTAAAATCTAAGTGTCATAAGATTTCCTACTTCATGAAAATGATTGTGAGGAAATGCTTTCACTAAGACAGATTTTAAGAAGATAGTGATTGTAAAATTGCATTCTCGAATTCAATTATGGTTACGGCATCCCTTTCCATAATTTGAATTGTGAGGTTTGGCAATTAGTCTTAATTGTTTAGACACACATATGAACTATCGAAGGCAAATGTGTATAAGTTCAAGAAGCATTGATAAAGGATTATCAAAGCACTAAGTATTAGAAACATGAACTTAAGAAATTCAATAAGCATTGTTTTTCTGAAAGTTAAGATGTTTATGAATACATGTCGAAGCTAGTGGGAGCATAAGTGTTATGTTTTATAATAATCATCATGATAGTGGGAGCATAAAAGTTATGATTGTATGATTATTAATGAAAGTATTGCAAGGTTAGCAATATTAATTATAGAAAACAAGAGTCATACTTTGCAAAGTTGTAAGAGTTGAAAGGTTGTTTTGCTATAATTAAGGGAGAGAATATTATGCTTCATTTCAAATCTAAAGGCTTAGGTTGAGAAATGCTAATAAAATTTAGTCAAGGGTACATAGTGTGTTCTTAAAATTTCAATTATGATTACGGCATTCCTCTTCACAATTCGAATTTTGAGAACATAGCAAATAAAACATTATGCGTCGTGTCCCATACGCTTCGGGTATAGGATCGATTGCAAATGCCTTAATGTTTGACCATTCTAAAAATTTCCAAATGTCGAGCGCATTTAGAGGGAAAAGGGACTAGAATTGGTTTTGACTAAGATAATTAAACAACTATCAAAGGACAATCCAAGTTCGACGAAGATTGGTCGCTTGTGAGTAGTTGGAAGTATAGTATTGGAAAATATGGAAATGTTTCCATATTGGATGGACCATATCGACATCATTACGAATAGATAAGATTCTATTAAGTGTGTCCATATTGGGAATTGAATATTGAGAAATCTATGACTAGATTAGAAACTTCTATGCAAAAGGATGTTCAAAGAAAGTATTTTGAGTGAGAGACATCGCGTCTATGGAATTGTCTTGTAACAATTTCCGATAGAGGACTTTGTAATATCACTGGCAATAGTCTTTGTGACTTTAGTGCAGTGACATTACGAAAGGATCATTGCATAAAATGTTAGAATCTAGCATATTCTATAAGTAGCAAGAATTTGATATTCTTTAACTTATGAAAAACGGATTTGGAGTTGTAAAATGAGAAGGATTGGAAATGTGTTCAATGTGATCTATTTCACAAAGTAAGAACCATAGGTAAACATTGTGTGCATGCTAGGAGCATGAGACAAGTGTTGGAATTCAAGTAAGAAGTTGATTACCCGAAACGACAAATAATGAGTAATCAATATGGTGATAAATAAAAGGTGTTTAATTTATACTCAAAGGTTTGAGGTCATATGGGATTAGTATTATTCTTGTGTTTCACATTTGCATGTTTTGACTTCCAGAATAATTGAGTTTATTAAGAATAATCGAATTATTCAAACGGGCCACAGTCGTTCATATGTTGGAAGTAGATATGAATGAAGACTATCGTGAATTGGGGTGTGGATTGTCTAAAGAGCATTAGACATAAGCAAATGTTTGCTGCAACGTTCATGAGTGCTTATGAATATGATTTGAGCATTGGATTAAACCCACGCTCACTTGGATCACTCCATGGATTGTATCACGAGTGATTGGTGAGATGATAACATCTTATATTCTTGAAACCGAGATGTGTGAGTTGTATCTTGCAAATCGGTTGCACATTGATAATATGTAAACGCACCAGTAACTTGGTGTTACAAAACATATTGTTGTGTGTAATTCGGTGGGTGAGTGCAAGCAAGCATTGTATCAAAGTTTATCCGTTCCTTTTATTCAAAGTAGAATAAAAGCGATATCTTTGGGCCCCTCGATGGTTTAGTGATGACAAACGTAAATGCTCGGCCGGGCTAGGGCTAATTTGATTTGTTCAATTAGTCAGTCGTCATAAATCGGGAATCGAGATATAGTACAAAGAGAATGATTTGAAATCATATCTCATATGATATCTAGAATGGAGGAATATATGATCCCTTATCTAAGGACACGCGTATTTGATATGATCAGAGTTGACAGCGGCTTTGGAAAGCTATGATTGCAGATCGGGATCCGAAGTCATACGCAGAATAGTTGTTAGACTTATCCAAGTGGGAGACTGTTGGATTAGTGTCTAAGTCCATAACTATTTTGGTATGTACTTGACCCGATGGTGCATGGTCCTTTTGGGTTGCCTTCACCAAAGCAACTTGATTGGAGAAATAAATAGAAAGAGAGGATAATATGATTTATTAATATGTTATAAGGATAATATATTGAAGGAGAAATCATATTTGTTTAATTAATATTGGTCAATAATTAATTGAGAATTAATTTTGTGATCAAGTGTAATTAATTAAACTAGAGGGGCTGAATTGTAATTATGTGATAGTTACAAAATAAGGTAAGGATTATCTTATAAGTGTGGTGAACGAATTTAAGGTTGGAAAGCCTTAGAATTCAAGTATGATAAGGATTCAAGGATTATCTTATTGGTTGCTTAATGGATAATCAACTAGATAAGGATAATGACTGAAACCCTATCTCTACACCTATATAAACAACCCCAAGGCCATGAATTCGTGTATCCCTTCCCAAGAAGTCCCAAATACGAACTCTAACCTCCCTCCTCTCTCCTTATACCTTCTCCACTTGCTTATGGTGTTTGTAAGCCATTAGAGGAGTGACACTTGTGACTCTCTGCTTTCCAAGGTCAATTCAAGGAGGAATTGGATTGTTATTGCTATATAACAATCAAGGTATGTTCTTAAACCTATTTACATGTGAATTCTGATTTCCATATGCTAGAATTAGGGTCCAAAGTCTTGGATTCAAAGTATGTACAATAGAGGAACCTAGATCCGAGCTTTAGGGTTTGTATGAGCCATAGGATGTCTTATGACCAAAACCCATCAATATAATAGCCAAAGATGACATTGAAGGATTATTAGGGTTATAACTATAATACTTTAAGCAAAAAAAAAAACAATCAAACAATTCAATTGATTGGGGCACATGCAACCTAATAAGGATCTATGTCTTTCACATATAGGCAACATACTATGAATTGTTATCCTACAAAACTTTTCTATGAAAAAGTAATTCATAAGAACAAGAAACTTACTTTAAATATTGTTATTTCAAACAATATTGAATTCCTTCTTGAAAAACTCTTAGAAGCAAGCACCATAAGTGTCATGCCTCTAATGGTTCACACCCAACCCCTAGCAACCAAGGAGCTTAAAGAGAGAGACAGGGAAAAAGATAGAAATTTCAGAATTTCTCTTTAGAATGAAGGCATGGACGAAATCAAACCCAAAGAGGGGTTTATATAGGTGATATGAAAGTATTAGATAATGCAGATATCTTCAAGATAACCCTAATCCCTTAACTTCCTCTCTAAGACATCCAAGGCACCCTTAATGCCCAAGGAAACCCTAGATAACATTCTCGAATTCGTCCACCACCTAGGGAGGTTCTAGAATTGTTCAATGTTCAACTTTTAAACATTGTCAGCTTTAGTCCTCGTACTTTTAATTAATCCAATTAATCCCAAAATTAATTTAATTAATTTCAGATTAACTATTAATTAAATAATACTAATTCCAATTAATATATTATTCTCATAATATATTAACAAATTATTTATTTTGATTTCTAATTAATTTATTAACGATATAATAAATTAATAAATCAGTCTCTCTCTTTAAAAGTTATCCTATTTAAACGCCAGGTTTGAGGGCAACCCAAAAGGACTGTGCTAATATTAATTCAAGTTTATACCAATTATAGTTATAGGCTTAGACGCCCAATCCAACAGTCTCCACTTGGATAAGTCTGCAACTATAATTGTCAGTATAACTTCCAAACCGATCAACAAATTGTAGCTTCCAAAAATCGTTGTCGACCTCTGACCCAGTCAGTTACGTGTCCTAAGATAAGTGATCAAATATCCCTCCATTCCAAGAGATGTCATATATACATGATACATGGATTCTAATCAATCTTATTATCCAAGATTTTGTTTCCCGATATCTGATTTCTGATGACGACGTAAGACTTCTAATCGAACACATCAATTTAGTCATCACCAAATCACCGAGGGGCCCAAATATATCGCTTTTCCTGTTAGGACAAAAGGAGCTGATAAAATTTAACTTATACGTCTGCACTATTTACTAATCAAATCATGCACAACAATATGTTTTATAGCATCAAATTATTGATGCGTTTACGTACTATCAATGCACAACTGACTCGTAAACAACAACTCATATATCTCCGTTTCAAGAATATAATATATTATCGTCTCAAAATTACTCGTGATAACATCTATGAAGTAATTCTTTGAGTGTGGGTTTATCCAATACTTAAAATCCCCATTACTAAGTAATCATGAACATTGCAACAAAACTATTGCTATGTCTACTCTCCATAGACAATCTACAATTCAATTCATGACAATCTTAATTCTCTACTTACTTCCAAAAGTACAAATGACTGTTGAATTTCAAATAATCAAATTATTCAGGAAGTAAAACATGCAAACCGAAACACAATAATAACCTAATTAAAATTGGTCTCAAAACTATTGAATATAAATAAAACTTTTATTAGTTAATCACCATATTAATTAAGACATTATTCATTGTATAATGTTTCGAGTAATCAATTAAACACTTGAATTAAACATCAGTCATGCCATGTTATGAATATGCATACTATGTTTCTATATGGTCCTTTATTTGTGAACAGATCGAATGGACACTATTCCAATGATGCTCATTTCACAAATCCAAATCCTTGTCACTACTAAAAAGTGTTAGAATTCTAAACTTACATGCATTGTTCCTTTTATGATGTCGAGGCTTCAAGGTCACAGATACTTAGCTAATTATATTACAAAATGTTCTATTGGAACTTTGTTAATTAAAAAATTCCATGGTAATGAAGTCTCAAATTCAAGATACACTCCTTGAACACCTTCCTTGCATTAAAGTTTCCAAATCACATGTAGATTTAATAATCAACTCCCATTAAGGAACCATTTCCATATTCCCATATGACCATCAGATTTGATCAAAAATCTTTTCAATCTAAAACATGTCATTATGGCCCTTCCAAACAATATTATACTTCCAACTGTCCACAAGCAACCAAATCTTTTGGTATGAACTCAGAATATTCTTAACACTTGTTTAACAGCTTTAGTCACACAAAGTTATAGTCCTTTTTCCTTCTCAATGCCCAAGGCATTTGTAAAAATCAGAAAAAGTGAATATCATATCATACATAATCGATCCTATATCTAAAGCATATCGGATTCGATTCATTATGTATTACATAGATACCTTGTATCACTTACTATAATATTTCCATATATCGAATTTCCTATGTTAATTTATTTCAACATGATATTTATATGTATCTAAGACTAAGTTCTATTAAATCCTTCAATCTAAACTTTTAGGTTTGAAAGCAAAGTATGAGTGCCCTCTCCTTTAAGCCTTACTATAGCGAAACAATTTCCAAACTTTGCAACTTGCAACTTGAAAACTTTGTTCCCTACAAATAGTATGGCTAACTTGTAATACTAATATAACAATTATGCTCCCACTACCATACGATTATGTTCCCACTAGCTTTGACATGTACCTAGAAATCAACTGGACTTCTAGAAACCAATACTCTTAACTTTCTTACTGAAGTGCAGGTTTTTGATAGTAATGCTTCGATAAGTCTCCAGCTAGACTTATTAAGCTTATACAACTTCATTAGATAGCATATGCGTGTGTTTAAACCCTTTCAAAACTTATATCTATATGTATTAAAAGTTCAAACAATTCATTTCCATTTCTCACAATTCGAACTACGAAAAAGGATGTCGTAATCATATTGCAAATTTGAGAATGCAATTATCACAACCACTAACCATAATTATGCTTATCAGATCTTTAAAATTTACTAGCCAAAGTGTTTCCTCATAATCATTCTCATGAATTAGAGCGAAACCTTTTGCCACCTAGATTTTATGGTGTACATGTTCCCATCCATGTGAATCTATCATTTCCAACCTACAATCATAAGATAAGGTGTAGGATAAAACCAAACTCAAATTTATCTTTCCTTTCACGGACTGAACTTTTCTTATTCTTAATTTCTTTCCCTATGGTAGCACAAGGGCTTACCAATGCATCCATGTTGTTAAGCAGTTCACCTATATTGATCAATGTACTTCCACTGATCAACGTACTTTGCCTTTTTGCAGTCAAATGAGAACCATATAACTCATAAGTATTGTCAACTCAACTGGAAGGTGCACAAAAACAATAATGTGTCAACTTAACACGATAGGTTATCAACCTTAGGTCGTGCGCTAGTGATAACTAAAAGGTTTATTGTCGATTAACTCATGAAACTCTAAAGATCAATAAGACTCCCACTGATTTCTTGACATATAAGTTTCCATCTCAAGGAACATTTAATTACAAGTAAAACAAATATTCAAAAGTTATGTGGATTCTTAACAAGATACACTTCATGGAATTTGTCTTAGTTTATCCTTTGTTTTAACTAAAACATCACAACTACCAATTACAAATGTGGTAGAGTAAGAAACCATTATTACTCCATATTTCATGAAGTGTTATAAACCTACTTAGTATATGTTTCAAGATACGATGTGTAGTAACTAGAGTATGGATCTAATACTTGATTGGAAATGAAGTATGACTCATCTCTTGATTGAACCATTTCAACAATATATGATTCCTCTTCATAGTCATACAAGTTCACTAAGATGTTCTTCAACGATCAATTGTGATACAGTTCCACGATCATTAAGATGATCACAGAACATGATACTAAAGTATTCTCATTTCCTTTTAGATTGGAGAAACTTTTATCTTTCTGCCTAATAGATTCTTCTTATTCATTCTGCTAATCTTTGAAACTTTTCAAAGCATCAGAATTATGCTTAATCTTATAAACACAACCACACTTACTGAAACATCAGTAAACTATGACGAATAGACTTTTTTTCATCTTTTGTGTTGGATCTAGATAGTCCATATCAACATGTACTAGATCCATTAGTCCTTTACTTGACTCACATAAACATGTGATCAATGAATTAGTCATAATCTTCCAACAATCAATATTCTCATACATCATGTAATTCAAATTGCATGACTCCAAGTTTCTATCCAATTAAAATTTTGGTGATGAGAATTCCTTTTCACTTGGTCAATTATGACAATACCACAAGCGATATAACAAGAATCAAATCTACAATTAACATTTCCAATAGTAGAAATGTAACCAATGCTTTCATAAATGCCATTGTAAGGATATAAAAAGTAGACAAAATTTCACAATTGGTCCCTGTGGTTTATAGAATATCACACTTTGAGGACTTCCTAGCAAAAAGTCACGCGAAAGGTCCTTAAGGTTTCAGTTCATTGCGCAATTGGTCCTTGACCCTAACCCCGTCACTTTTGTACCGTTAGTGCAGGGGCAATTTTGTCTTTTCATCTTGCAGTCACCATAACCAAATGGAACTTTGTTTGCAAAGACTTCAACAAAAGACTGATTTTTATATAAAATCACAAATGCAGGGACTCGTTTTTTCAACACCACCAAATGTACAAAAAGAAGGGTAGGATGTCTTGTTCATCTGATTATCAGATTGGGAACGGGATGAACAAGAGCTGTCGATGGGAGCTCCTCCGGTGGTGTTCGATTGAGAAAAAAAGGGAGAAGATCGGAGGCAGCAATTGGTTGTGATGGCAGTCAAGTGGTGGTTTGATGGTTCAACAATCGCAATAGGAGGGAGGTCGGCAACGCACGGCTGCTCTGGCGGCTCCATTCTTCTTCTGGTCCGATCGTCTTGAAACACAAGAGGGGAAGGACAGGGAACGGGATTCTCCGGTCTTCGTCTATTCGAGTAAGGAATGAATGAAAGAAGGAATCGGGGGGGGGGGGGGAAGGGTTCTTCATCTCCTATCTGGTCGAAGAAGGCAAACATCGAGGCAGTCAATTGACGTCGACCACCACGGCAACAAGAGCTGCTCCGGCGGTCTCTTGTCTGTTCGTTTCTGGCAACCACGAAAGCATAAAAAATAAAGAGGTGGTGGTCTTCGTCTGAGTGAGAATGAAACAAATGAAGGAAAAAATTAGGAGGCTTTTGGTGGTGGATTACAAATCACAAGAAGGGGTGGTCGATTTCCAATAGTCTTCAACTTCGATTTAGACATCGGTAAGGCCAATTCAATCGGTGGTAGAGGGTAGACACGATTCACACGGGGGTGTTTGGATTGTTGTTCTAATCTACAAGAATAATGGAAGAAGTAGAGAGGCTGCCATTTTGAGAGTTGTGAAAAAGCGATCAAATGAATACATAGCAAGATCTGATTTTCCTAGACAAAATTACCCCTGCACTAACGGTACAAAAGTGACGGGGTTAGGGTCAAAGACCAATCACGCAATGAATTGAAACCTTAAGGACCATTCGCATGACTTTTTGCTAGGAAATCCTCAAAGTTCGATATTCTGTAAACCACAGGGACCAATTGTGAAATTTTGTCTAAAAAGTAAACCAAATTTCACTTTTATTGATAATAAATGAAATATGGAACTTGTCCTTACAATTCATAGAAATGAAAAACTATGTTTCTAGACATTTCCTAAGCAATATATTAAATTATCCTAACTCCCAAGTAGAAGCTCTAAATTCTGACTATCGAACCATGTGACCGAAATCCAACTCTCACGATCAGAATTAACTCATTCTTCTTAAGCTTCCTTCTTTCTTTTAGATCCTAAATACCATCAAAATGTGATCATCACATCATATTATATTAAGAATCTATGAATAGGAACTTTTAAGATAATGGAGTTAGATAATGGATGTACTTGTAGTAGAGTCACACAACTTGACTTCACTATATCTAAGATCTTTCACGTATTTTGGGTAGCTTCGCAAGCAATGTCCCTTCAATTAGCAATAGAAACATATGGAATCTTTAGGGTTAACACATGGAACTATCTCAGAACTAGCCTTTCTCTTTACCATATGATCAAAGGGTTTGACCTCGGGTGATCCCTTTCCATTGGGAAGAGAAATCTTTTCTGGACCACTATCGTCACAATTGTCAATGTCCATGGAATTTTTGAAATTAGATCCTTCAAACACTTTTGCTTCACTTGTGTTCTTAAGAATTTCTTCTTCAGCAACAATCAACATACGTGTCAAATCAATTAGGGTCACGTAAAGGTTGCTCATATAAAAGTTCTTAATGAATTGTTCATATGACTTAGGAAGTGAAAGTAGAACCAAATAAATGGTCTGATCCATTGGGAAAACAACACCCATTCTATTCAGTTTGTCGATGTGCGATTTCATTTCCAGAACATGCGCACACACATATTTTCCATCTTGATGTCTACATGCCAATAGGGCTTGAGTAGTTTTGTATCTTTCAACTCGAGGAAAACATGACGTGGGGAGAGTCACTGGAGGAGGATGAGGAGGAAGAGTTGGAGAAGTATAATGTCTGGTTCCACCCTTTCCGAAAGAAGAGAAAACATTTTCACATTGATATGAATGTGGAAGATCATCTTCAGAAGGAAGAGGAAAACCATTTCCAAAAGAATCAGGAAGACCATTGTTGTCTTGAATCGACATCTATAATAGGAGAAAAGAAAATTCAAGTTAGTTGATATTAGTCCTTAATTATTAACCCATAAATTTAATTAAGGCCAGGATCCATATTTTTTATTCAAACTTTGAAGAGGGATGTCGTAATCAACTTTGTATCTATTTTAAGTAGGCAAGGCTGTTGAGTATTAGATGTTGCGTCATTGAGCCTTTTTGTTTAGTCTGTTTTGTATTAAAGGGTTGGGCCTGTCCTCCCATATTTATTTCTAGGGTTGGAGTATTTATGGTGCACGCATGCATCTTATTTTTGTTAACTCTGATTTTGATCTTGTAACCCTAATCACGCCTCTAAATTAAAAATTCATCATCGAGTTCTTCTGAGGCGTGACATTTAATCATTCAACATCTGTTTGATCTTCATTGTGTTCTTTTATTACCTATTTGAATCTAATCGATCTTCTAGGATTAACATCCTAACAATTGGTATCAGAGCAGGAGACTATGTAATCCAAACGCATCTCTTCTGTTTACATAGTTTTAGGGTTTCCGTTAATATAGGATCTAGTTTCTTCGTCTTCGCTGTCATATTGACGACTTAAAATGATCTTGATATTACCCAAAAAACAATCACAATTTATACGTCTGATTCTTTACAGGTTTCAAAGAAAACCTCATCATGTAGCATGACGATTCTCACATCAACTCTTTGAATATCTCAAGTAGTATAGGATCAACTACTAGGATCCCGATTCTCTTCTCTCATGAATATGAAGTTTGGGCGCTTCATTTTGAAGATTATGTTCTCGGTTCAGACTATAATGGTTATTTGATATGGGAAGCCATTACTCCAGGTCCATTTGTTCACATAGAGACCAAAGAACCATCAAAAGTCACAAAGAATACAACCAACAGCTTCTTGATGTGAATGATGTGCCTTGGGACGAGAAAGAGAAACTTATTAGCAATGTTAAAGCAATGAGGATCATCGGATTCGCTTTGCAGGCATATACTTTTCGTTTGGTTAGTTCGTTTGATACTGCGAAAGCTATCTAGGATAGGCTCAAGGAACTTTACTCCACTGACGCAGATCTTGAGCATTCAAATCAAACACTCCTGCTTTCGGAGTTTGGTGCCTTCACATAAAATCCAGAAGAAAATCTAAGCCAAATGTTCAATCGCTACAAGCATCTCCTTAGCAAGATGATGAAGCATGGTATTGGACATGAGGTGATCGAGCAGAAGGTTACTCTCATGAATGGGTTGAGATCTGAGTAGATGGCAGTGGTCTCTACCGTCAAAGCGCACAAACAATTCAAAAGTTACACTTTAGCCAAGCTTGTTGGGATTCTCAAGGCACATGAAAGTGAGGTGTCAAAAGAAGCGAAAGTTGTTTCTGGTATGGGGTCTCTAGCTCTCTTTGCGAAGGGCAAGACAGTTGCAGAGGATGAATCCGAGTCTGATCACTTTAAATGTGATCTTACAAAAAAGGAGTATGCCTTGATGGTTTCGAATCCCAAGCAGTTCGCAAGGAAGAAATTTCCATTAAACAAAAACCGAAATTGGCAAGGAAGTTATAGCTCAGAAAAGGTGAAGGACGAAAATAAAAGCACTTCTCAAAAGGAGGAAGAGAAAAAGGAGAAAAAGGTCATTGGTGACTCTGGCTATGACTACAACTATTGTCATGGAAAAAACCATTTGGCCAAGGATTGCATGCTAAGGAGACTGAACGAGAAAAAGGAACGAGAGGATGATGAAGCTTACCACCTATGAAAGATATAGGAAATCAAGAAGAAGAAAAATAATGATAGCTCTATGCCTGCTTTAATTATGTACGAAAATGTTGCTGAAAATGAGTTTGGAGGAGTTGAAGTATGGTCAGTAGACTCGGAGGACGACGAGGTTCGCATGCCTACACATGGAAGGGCGTACGTTGCGAAAGAGGAGAGTTCGTGGCTTACAGGAAGATGCTTGATGGTGATGAATGAAGGCCCACAAACGCACGAAAGTGCCACTGGAATTGGAAGAGGAGATGACAACTGTTTCGCAGCACAGCCAGTTCCAGAGCAGATCAATGAGTGCCAACAGTTGATTAACAAGGTAAACTTCATTCTTGAATCTCTCAATATACCTGTGTCTAGATATGAAACTGAATTAAACAACCTAAAATTCAGTTTTCCAAGCATTAGTGATAGTTTAAAATGAACTCAGTTGACAAATTCTAACCTAACCAATCAATTGAGCAGGGTTTCATCAAAAAGCGATGAGAGGCGAATGCGGATTGAGAAGATCGAGTTGGAGTTGTCTAAGTCTAGGGATCAATTAATTTACTTGCAACGAGACAATTTAATGCTTTTAAAACAACGTAACATTTTCTGTTTGATTGATAAAAGGCTTTATTTTAACATTACTCAGTTGCACCTTGATTGTAGAATTGGTGAGAAAATTCATAAGATGATCTTACCATTCCTTGAATTAAAGGAAGACGAGATAGACCCCAACTGTTACAAATGCGAATCCATAGTTTCGTCAGACAAAACTTATGATGCATACACGGTTGGACTAGAACGAATTGAAACATACATTAAGTCCAAAAACCACAAAAATATGTTAAAATAGCTTTTAGATGAAAACGATATGAAGCAAATCAAATCTGATATTGTACTAAAATTCGACTCATTGAGTGCCAAACTGAGTTCAGAAAATAACATAAATGTTCAAAGCACATCTGAATTCGATGAGGACAGTGATATGAGTGAAATTTCTATAGAGGATGACGTGGATTTCTCAGAGTTTGTTAAGAACGAACCTCAACCTACGAAAGATCTAATTTCTTAAAATTCAGTTGAATTCGCATGTATTTCTCAAAGTAAACCAACAACATTAAAAGCGAAAGCAACTGTTTTCCCTAAGGTCCAAAATGTACCCAATCAAGTGTTTGCCATTGAAGGACTGGACAAAAATCAAACTATCGAACTAACGTCCATTGTTAATGAAGACAAAAAAGATGGTTGCAATGAGTTTTTTTGGTCCGCTCCTATAGATAAAGCAGATGAAACGAAGGGTCTGTCTGAAAGTACTTCTTGGATAGTGAAAGGTAGATATGTGGCTGAACCACTGAACAATTGCTCAACATTTGAGAAAGGTTGCCCAAATGGTACAAAGGAAGTTCAAAGCAAAACTAAACCTTATTCAGCAAAGGACGAAACTCATGCAAGAAAAGCGAAACCTCAAGTGAATATTCACAAGTCCACTGAGCAACTTGCTGAGTAAAAACGTTTAAGGAATCAGAGATATCAAAGTAATCTCAATGAAAGGAATAAAGTTTGGCAATCCCAAAATTCTAACTATGTTAGAGAGAAACCTTCCAATCAGAGTGCGAAAGCTCGTTCGCATGCGAATCCTGGTCAATGTTCACACTGTCATTCTTGCAAATCACAGAGAAACTTAGTTCAAAAACCCTCTCTTTCAAAGAAGCACATTTAAAAACCAAAATTTCATCCCACAAAAGCATCGCCCAAAGATGTCAAGGGAAAGAGAAAGTTAGTCTCGGATTCTGAAGCTCAAACCAAGAAATCAACCGCTAACCCTAAGAAAGTTAAGAGTAAATTCATCAAGAATCAAGCCAAACATAAACAAAATCAATCTGATTCATAAGAAAAAAAATGAAAAATAATAAAATAAAAGTTTTCACCATCACTAAGAAAGATGAAACCATATTAGTTAAACGAACTTATAGGATTGATCTTGTAATCACTCTTCCTTTTTCTATAAAAGGCTCACAAGGACCCAAAAAACTTTGGGTTCCTAAATCTGCTTGATTTTTACAGGTAATTCTTGACGAGCAGTTCGACTCTGAATGATATATCGACAGTGGATGCTCACATCACATGACAGGGAGAAAGCAGGAATTGCGAGAGTTTAGAGCTCTCAAAGATGGGGGGAAATGTAAAGTTTGGAAACAACTCATATGGAAAAATCAAAGGCTATGGAATGATAACGAATGGATATTTTTCAATTCGTAAAGTGACATATGTTGAAGGCCTACAACACAATCTCATCAGTGTTTTGCAATTAGTTGTGGGAACTGGGTTGAAGGTGTCGTTTGATGACGAAGGATCTGAAATTATTGAAAAGAAGACAAAGACTGTTCTTTTGAAGTATGAACGAAAAGGAGAAATGTATCCATTGAATTTAAATCCGATACGAGGGAATCCAACTATATTCTTGCTTGCAAAAGCTCACTCGGATGAAAGCTGGTTGTGGCATAGAAGACTTTCACACCTCAACTTCAAAGACATCAACAAGCTTGTTCTTGGTGATCATGTGCGAGGGCTTACTCTCTTGAAATATGATAAGGATCATTTGTGTGCAACTTGTGAAATGGGGAAGCAAAGTAGGAAAAGTCATCCAACCATTGTAAACACAAAAAGCATTGAACAGTGGAACTACTATATATCGACCTTTGTGGACCTTCTGCAATTGAAAGTGTTGGTGGTAATAGGAATATTCTTGTAATAGTTTATGATTTTTCATGTTTCACTTGGGTGTATTTTATTAAACAGAATTCTGAAGCAACACTAAAACTAAGAGATTTCATAAAGCAAAACGAGCTTTAACTACGAAAGCTGGTTCGCAATGTTCGCAGCGACAATGGGCTTGAATTCAAAAACCTAGTGTTTAAAGAATTTCTTGCTGAGAAGGGAGTAACACATAACTGTTCTGCTCCTTACACTCCACAACAGAGTGGTTTAGTTGAAAGACGAAACTGTTCTTTATATGAAGCTGCCCGAACCATGCTGACGTTTGCATGTCTACCCCTCTACTTCTGGGCAGATGCAATAGCGACAACTTGCAATACCCAAAACAGATCCATCCTGAATAAGCGATTTTCTATTACTCCCTATGAGATCTTAAATAATCGCAAACCTAATGTCAAGTTTTTCCACGTATTTGGTTCCAGGTGTTTCATCTTCAACTCCAAGGAACAACGAAACAAGTTTGATGCGAAAGCTGACGAAAGTATATTCTTGGGATACTCACTGACCTCTAAGGCATATAAGGTTCTTAACAAACATTCCAAGGTAATAGAAGAAACCTATTATGTCACGTTTGACGACAATTACTTGAAGACAATCCATCCGAGTGAAAGTCACACGAAGGAAATTTTTCCTAAGCCGAGTCCTACCACAATTTCCATCTCAAATTTGTATGAGGAGTTCATGTTGCTCTTCGACGAACTTGAGAAAGCTATATCATCTGAAGCAAAATCAGATGACAACAAAGTCGACTAATCAAAGATCATTGACGATGATGCAAAGGACATGCACCCACAGCCATTAACTGCGAACATCCCTGAAGTCACGAACACTATATTCCAGGGGCAGAATTCTGAGTTTAATGCACATGTCTAGGGGAGAGTTTTACACCTCAAAGTTTGAATACTCCACTGCAAGGGGGAGGGTTTTACTTCAACCTTTACATCTAAACCTCCTTCTGGAAGGGAATGTTTACCTCCCTTAACAACTCACGAACCTCCATTCGCAGAAGACGACTCTATTCCTTAAGTTGGGGAGTTATCATCATTCGAGGGGGAGAATAAAGAAGCGAATGATGATTTGGATGTTCAATAAGAATTCAAATAGGTGAATGCTGAACTGGATCCATCTTATGATCCAAATTATCCTCCTTTAACCAAATGGACCAGAGATCACCCGAAAAACCAAGTCATTGGTGAATCGTCTGCAGGTGTCCTTACACGGTCTCAACTCAAGGCGAAGCAAGCTGCATTGTTCTCTAAAGTAGATTTTTTCATGTTTAATTCGTTTGTATCCAAGATAGAACCCAAAACCATCAACACTGCTCTTGATCATGGTGATTGGGTGCAAGCGATGCAAGATGAACTCAATGAGTCTGAACATAACAAAGTTTGGAGGCTGATTCCCACTCCACCAGATGCATCAGTTGTTGGTTTAAAATGGGTGTTTTGCAACAAAATGGATAAAGAAGGAAACATTATCAGAAACAAGGTGAGACTTGTGGTCAAGGGGTATTGCCAGGAAGATGGCATTGACTACGAAGAAACCTTCACACTTGTTGCAAGGTTGGAATTGGTTCGTATTTTCTTGGCATACACAGCACACAAGAACTCCAAAGTATTTTAGATGGATGTTAGGTGTGCATTCTTAAATGGTCAAACTTGAAGAGACAGTTTACGTAGAGCAACTACCTGGGTTCGTGAACAAGAAGTATCATAATCCTTGCTATATTCTAGACAAAATAGTATATGGACTAAAGCAAGCACTTAGAGCCTTGTATGAAACATTAACTTGTTTTCTCAAAATGTCCAAATTTAAACAAGGTTCGGTTGACCCAACCTTCTTTCACAAGAAAGAGGGTGACCACTTGATGATCGTCCAAATTTATGTTGATGACATCATCTTCAGATATACTAATCCCAGCCTAACCGTTGAATTCCAAAAGTTGATGGAAAATAAGTTTGAGATGAGCTCAATGGGTCCGATTAACTTTTTCCTTGGATTAAATATAAGACAGGGACAAGAAGGCATTTTCATAAATCAGGAAGCTTATACGAAGACTTTGCTTGCTAAGTTTGGAATGGTTAGAGACTCACAAGCAAAGGTTCAAATGGCAATCAGAACGAAATTAACACCATCTCTGGATAAACTAACTGCAAATATGACCCTTTATCGTCAAATGATAGGTTCATTGATGTATCTAATAGCTTGTAGACTAAATATTATGTTTTCCGTTTGTTATTGTGCCAGGTTCCAAGCAAACCCTCGCGAACCTGACATGGTGGCAGTCAAGAATATTTTCAGATACCTAAAACGAACTGTATCTTTAGGCATATGGTATCTTGTGAACTCAGGCTTCTTTGTTCAAGCGTTTTCGGATGTTGAGCTTGGGGGTGTGGTTTAGATAGAAAAAGCACAACTGGTGGATGCCAATTTATTGATGGCAAATTAGTTAGTTGGCAATCCAAGAAGCAAACATGTGTATCATTATCAACAGCTGAGGCTGAATACATAGTTGCAGCTTCGTGCACATCCCATGTCATTTGGATTAAAAGCCAGCTTCAGTATTATGGCTTGAGTATGAAACGAATCCCTATTTACTGTGACTCTAAAAGTTCTATTCGCATTTGTCACAACCAAGTGCAACACTCAAAGACAAAACATATAGCACAAAGGTATCACTTCATCAAGGATCATGTGGAAGATGGCAACGTCGAGATACATTTTGTAAGATCCTCTGATCAGTTAGCTGAAATAGTCACAAAGGCCCTACCTAAAACAACCTTTAATTGAATTCTTCAAGGGCTAGGAATGATGGAAGTTGAATATGTACCAAAACCACTTTTGCACTTATAAAGGTATCACTGCGAATCCGTGCGAGTGTTCGCAGTAGTTCGTAGACAACTGTTCATTCGCAGTCTACTTTAGATGTGAATCGATGCGAACGTTCGTAGTAGTTCGCAGTCCACTGTTCATTCGTGGTTTCGTTTCTTATATCCTTTTGTACTTTATGTATATTATAGTTTATCTTTGTTTCATTTTTGCATATTTTTCTGTTTTTAATTCTTTTTCAGAAAATCTTAATATCCAAAAATAATATATTTGTTTCTGTTTTATTTCTTTTCAGAATAACAAAATTACAAAAATAGTTTCTTTGTGTTTTATTTCTTGTTTCTTTTATTTTCACAAATTATAAAATACCAAAAATATTATACATATATAAAGCCTATGGAGTATGTTCGTTACATTTATCAATTAGTGTGATGGGGCAGGTATGAAGTTCTTTATCTATGAATTAGCTAAGTGTCCTTAGAAGCATGCTGCTGCATGCTATCCTAAGCCTCAACGACTCAATTGTGAAGCCTTAATGATTTGATTCCACCAATCAACTCTTCCCAATCTGGCTGCGAGTTCACATTAGTCATGAGCTACCTTACTCTTCTCACTTTGAGATAAGAGTTATCTGCTTAGTCACTTTTATATAGAAGAGATACATTCACTTCTCTGGAACCACCCTCTCACTTCTCCATTTCCTTCACTCTCATAAATGTAACCCTTGAGACTCTCAGATATACCACTGAGGTTTATGGTTACACAACTTTTGTGTTAATGATCTTAGCTCTATTCACCAGGAACTGAGTGAAACCTAAAATTCAATACACTTACACGAATTGAAAGTGAACAATTAAAGGTTCTAGATTTTCACCATGGAATTAACGAAAGTCACTTTCGTGGTTTAGACCTAGGAAGCTCATCTCTTTTGCGAGATATTTATGAAGTGTTCTATTAACATGTCACTTCTTCCCAAAAGATCCATTTTTATTTTTGTTTGAGATTTCAAAGCTTTATCTCGTCAACAAAATAATTCCAAACCTACTCGTTAAACTGACTACACTGGTCACACGAGTACTTCTTCCAACTTTCAAACTTATGTCAAGTTCGTAGCTTGGTCGAAGTTTAAACCACCCATTTAGCCAAATTAAAAGATGCCTTTCAATGTTTCTTATCAAACATTTGATCGTATTTCAAAGGGAAACCCCACAGACACTTCTTAGTCTCTCTTGACTTCGAAGGAAGAGATATATTCCCGGGATCAACTGTTTTGTGTCTATAGTTAAGACATCACAAAATTCATCATATATGTTTTGCTTTATTTCTTTATCTTTGACACTCTTGCACGAAGATCCTTGTGATTTTCCAAAATTCTTGTTCGTGGTTCTTAATATTACTTTCAGGTTTGCAGTTCTACTTATGTCTGTTGAAATGAATGTTCGTGGCCACTGGATTCAACTGCTACATAATTGCGAAAGAGAAAAGCTGACGCGGAAATTTATGATGATAAGAATTCAAATGGGTGCGTGAAAATTTGAATCGACAGCTACTTTATCGCAGTGTGACATATGAAACTGGCATCTACAGTTGTCAATTCGTGCTTTTTCAGGCGACGTTTCAGTATTCGCTGCACTCTCTCTCCGGATTTCCTTCACAATCGAATCGTATGTAAAGATTTTGGCGACTTATACTTCATTACCACTTACCAAATCCTCTCAAAAAGATTTTCGACAATCAAAACCTCTCCACCGTTCATGTTCTTCATCAAGCTTCTCCAATGGCGGGCTCATTTGAAAACGTCTCTGTTCAAGATCAAGCATAACATTCTTGTCTTCTGGCTGTCAAACAAAATCAAAACTTGGTCATTGATCTCGACCCAGTCAAGTACGACAACTTCATGCTACCCATGATCGAGTGCCTCAAGTATTCTCCTCTCACAATCTCTCTTTCAAGAATGGAGAATGTTCCTCTCTCACTCCTGTCCAAGGCTTACTCATCACCAAACTACATCAAAGAAGAACAAAGGATCACATTCGAGATCCACAATCGCAAAACCTCAATCACAAAATCTCGATTTTGTTCTCTTCTTCAACTTCTACAATCTGATGATATGATCAATCCAGAGTCAGTGTCAAGTGCTGCTCTTTTCGACATGTTCTTCCAAACGGGTTACAAAGAAACCCTATCTTCCATTTCAAAGTTCAGAAAACCCAATTTACCTCCACAGTGGAACAGATTCTTCACCTTACTGTTTAAAGGGTTCTCTGAAAGGGTGACAGGATCAGACTGTGCTAGCAAGCTCTTCATGGCCATTCTCTACGGTCTCTACACAGGTTCTAACATCGATTATGGCTGTATTCTATGGGCTAAAGTTATTCAGAGCACTCTCTCTACCACACATCACAGTGAAATATCCTGTGCATGTTTTTGGACTCTCATAGTCCATCGTTTTATTGAAAAGCTCTAGATCCTAGTGATGCAAAACTCGTTGATGGCTTCAATCTCTACTTTTCACAATACATGAATTATTGTTTAAGATTCTTCCAAATTTTCCTTCATTGGATCAATCCCATAAGCCATGCTTAGAGATGTGCCTCCTTCTAGCAAGATATTAGAATGTTACATGAAATTAACTCCATCCGGGCCTCGTGAATTGACAGAAGAAATGCAAGTTATCCTTGCTAAAGCAGACAAACCCAAGAAAGGGGAAAGGGTGAGAAGAAGGGAGTAAAGAAATCTACATATAATGAGGGACCTTCTGCCACTGCGAAACCTCCAACCAAAAAGCGAAAGGCTACAACAGCTTCTTCTACGGCTGCTCCTAACAGGCGAAAGCAGCCTGCTCGCAAGAGAAAGTATCCCATTCTGAGTGATAATGAAGATTTAGACTCTGAGACAGAATCGAACATCAGGGTTGAGGGAGACTAACTCATTCGCAATAAGGAGGAACGACGGTTCAGAACGAAGAAGAACCGGTTTGTAACGAAGAAGAGCAACTCACAATGAAGAGGAACCTGTTCACACCGAACAAGAAACTGTAAACCCTGAGGTAAACCAAACCTTCAATGACTCTGTTCCTTCTCCTCCCCCTTCACCAAAAACTACTACTACACCTATCACAATTGCACCCTGTCCTCCACCCGTTTATTCATCACAACAAACCACTACTCCACTTTCAACACCTTTGTTCACTGATTCAACCATTTCACCCACTACTCCATCCAGCCCTGAAGTTAGAGTCAACATATTTGATACGGGGGCTAAAACTTCAGGCTTCTCAACCCATGTTTTTCCTCCCATCTCCCCTATCCACACTGATGATCCAAACATGATATTTGTAGATGATGATGATGACGACCTTGGTGGATTCACCTACAGTCCATTTCAGATAAGGACCGAAAGTGAAGATGAAGCCACTGTCACGAAAGGGCAGCTTAAGTCCCTTCATAAAAAGATTGACCAACTGCTTGTCGCTTCCAAAGCTTCCTCTTCTGAAGCTTATTCAAAAGCGACGGTTGAATCTTTATTTGAACACATCACGAAGGAACATGCAGATAATGTTGCGAAGATGAACAAGGCAGTGTCTAATTTTGCCGATATCTGCAAGTCTACGACCGAAAAAGTCGATAAACTAATTTCTGAGACAACTGCTTTCATGGAGAATTACCAATCCACCTACAACACCAACACTACATTTGCGAATGAAGCTCCCCAAAACTTGGGTTCTATGTTCAAAGCTGAGAAGGCAAACTTTCAAGAGATTCGCATCGACTTACAAAAAGATCATGAATCGTTTCAAACTTCACTCACTTTGTAGGTTAGCAAACTTCAAGAAGATTTGGCAATGGAAAGTAAGATCATGGATGCTCTCGCCAAAAAGACAGAAAAGGTCAAGGTGTTGGATCTCAAGCTTCAGCATGCTGAGAAACAGTTCAAGGATCTTCTATCTGAGAGGGTTCTTGTGCGAAGCTGCATTTCAGACATTACAGGATTGCTCTCAGATATCATTGAGACTAGGGACTCAATAATCTCCATCACTGTTCGGAAGCACTTAGCTAAAAAGTTAAGCCCTGTATTAGCTATGTTGCACCGACTGGAAGGTGTTTCGCCTCAAAACTCTGATCCGAAACAAGAGGGAGAAGGTGGATCTGGAGTGGCAAGAAACGAACCTCCTCCCAAAGCCCCATCCAAGCCCATATTCAAGAAGGAACCTAAGGGCAAGGAAAAAGTGATTGATGACGAGCCCATAATTGATGATGATGAAGACAACGAGCTTGATGAAGCTGAGTTTAAAAGGCGGAAGTCTCGTGAAGAAGAGCTAAATGAAATCAACGAATCGTCAAGGAGGCTGAGGAAAAAGAAAGGGCTGAAAAAGAAGCTTAGGCCACACTCAATAGCAGAATGCTCTTATTTCCAAGGTGGACCCTGAAGCGAATCCAGCATGATGTTGTAGAGTTGCCCAACTAGTATTGGTTGGATCCTGTTGCATCCTTTGATCTTCAAAATTCTCAAGATTCGCAACTATATATTCCCATTACTCCGAAGGCTTTCAGGTTTCGTGCTTTTGTATAGGTTGCGAATGCTCCTTTCACAGAAAATGGAGCTAATCACTTGATGTTCTCTTTCTACTTAAAGCACATGAAGCCCCAGTACAAAACTTGGAGTGTGAATAAGATTGTTTTTGTGAAAGTCACTGGGCCATTCAAGACTGAAAGCTTCCCCAACGCGAAGTTCAAGGTAGCGAGAGGTTCGACATGTCAATCCTATGAAGGTATTTACATAATTAAATCTAATTATTCATCTCATGCTATTTCTTGGCTTCTTGATACAGGATGTGGTTATCACATTTGTTCTAATTTGCAGGGACTAGGAAGAAATAGGGATGTGGAGCGTGGAAGAATAAATCTAATCATGGGGAATAGAAGATCGTCGCCTGTGACCAAGATTGGAGTGTATTCTCTAGTGCTTAGTAATGGATTGAATTTAGATTTAAATAATTGTTGCTACTCGCCAGATATGGCAAGAAACATCATTTCTTTTCATGTTTTATTTAGACAAGGATTTAGATATTCGTTTAATAATGAGAATGGTTCGATTTATGCTTATCTAATTGGTGTTTTATATTTTGAAGCAATGCCTTGTAATGGAATTTGTGAAACTGTTATGGTTGTAGATAACCTAGGAAATGATGTGTTGTGTATGGATTCTTCCAACAGTATAGATAAAGCATGCTTGTGTCATTGTCGTCTTGGACATGTCAATAAGAAGCCAATAGCCCAACTCCAAAAGGATGGAGTGTTGGAGTCATTCGACCTTAGGGAAGAAGACACGTGCGAATATTGTTTACTTGGAAAGATGAACAAGTCACCCTTCTGTGGTACTTGTGGGAGGGGTGAGGGTTTATTGAATCTCATACACACCGACGTGTGTGGGACCTTTAGATCCACCACTAAGGATGGGAACCGCTTCTACGTGACTTTCACCGATGATTATAGTAGATATGGTTATATTTACTTAATCAAGCACAAGTCGGAAACGTTTGAAAAGTTCAAAGAGTTGAAACATGAAGTGGAGAATCAATTGGGTAGGAAAATCAAGATGCTTCGATCTGATCGAGGAGGAGAGTACCTAAGTCTTGAATTCCACGACTATCTCAAGGAATGCAGAATACTTTCGCAATTGACGCCACCTAGGACACCACAGTTGAATGGTGTGGCAGAAAGGCGTAATCGAACCCTGTTAGACATGGTTCGTTCTATGATGAGTCGTGCTTCACTACCTATCTCATTTTGGGGGTATCCTTAGAGACTGCCGCCCATATCCTAAAAGGAGTCCGTACAAAGAAGGTTGCCAAAACACCTCACGAGATGTGGACAGGGAAAGCTCCCTCGTTGGCACATATCAAGGTTTGGGGCTATGAAGTTTTCGTAAGATGAGAAACTCACGACAAGCTCGAACCTTGTAGTGAGCGGTGTATTTTCATCGGCTACCCGCATAAATCCTTTGGATATCTCTTCTATAGACCGCGTGACAATGTTGTCTTTGTTGCGAGGAGAGGGGTTTTCCGAGAGCGAGAACTCATAAGCCAAGGAGACAGTGGGAGGCAAATCGATTTTGAAGAGATTCAAGAGTCGAGCGACGAAGGAACCTCTATCGCTGGCCCTTAACCCGAGGAAACTCCGGTTTGAACCAACTGACGAGTCCTTACCTCTTAGACGTTCCGAAAGAGTTAGAGTTCAACCCCAGTTTTATGGCTTTCATATTACTACCGAAGGGGACACGTATATTAGTGATGGTATGTTAATAAATCCAGATGAACCTAATAGCTATAAGGAAGCCATGGCAGGCCCAGAGTCTGCAAAATGGAAAGAGGCAATGGACAGCGAGATTCATTCCATGTATGACAACCAGGTTTGGAATCTGGTTGACAATGTGCCCGGACATAAGACAGTTGGGTGCAAGTAGATCTTCAAGAAGAAGACCGACGTGGATAGGAATGTGCACACGTATAAGGCACAATTGGTTGCGAAAGGGATTTACTCAAACTCCCGGAGTTGACTATGATGAGACCTTCTCGCCAGTTGCTAAGATAAAGTCTATTAGGGTGATGCTAGCCATTGCTGCATTTCATGATTATGAGATATGGAAGATGGATGTCAAGACCGCTTTCCTTAATGGGAAGTTGTCTGAGGATGTTTACATGGCTCAGCCAGAGGGTTTTGTCGATCCGAAGCATCCCAATAGAGTGTGCAAGCTTGAGAAGTCCATTTATGGACTTAAGCAAGCATCTCGCAAACGGGATCTTTGCTTTGATGAGAAAGTCAAAGAGTTTGGATTTGTACGAAGTGAAGATGAATCATGTGTATATGTCAAGGCCAGTGGGAGTATAATTAGCTTCCTCGCTTTGTATGTCGATGACATACTGCTCATAGGAAACGACATCCCGACTCTGCAGGAGGTTAAGTCCTGGCTCGGGAAGTGCTTCACTATGAAGGACCTTGGAGAGGCTTCCTATATTTTGGGAATAAGGATAATAAGAGAACGAAGTAAGAGACTAATATGACTTAGTCAGAATACTTACTTGGATAAGGTACTAAAACGTTTTAGTATGGAAAACTCGAAGAAGGGAGAACTACCGATACAGAGTAATGCCAAATTGAGTAAGACTCAAAGTACGAGTACAAAAGCCGAGATAGCTGAGATGAGCCGAGTACCTTAAGCTTCCGTAGTTGGCTCAATCATGTATGCTATGACTTGTACTCGCCCTGATGTGACCTTTGCTTTGAGCATGGTCAGTAGATATCATGGGAACCCTGGGAGAGCTCATTGGATTGCGGTCAAGAATATCCTTAAGTACCTTCGGAGGACCAAGGAATGGTTTTTACTCCTTGGAGGGAGTGATGACTTAAAGGTGCGAGGGTATAGTGACGCAATCTTCCAGACCGACAGGGACAACTACCGTTCGCACTCGGGCTGGGTCTTTACCCTTAATGGAGGAGCAGTGACTTGGAAATGTTCCAAGCAAGAGACCGTAGCTGATTCAATGTGCGAATCAGAGTACATTGCAACGAGCGAAGCGTCAAAGGAGGTGATGTGGTTGAAGAACTTCATTGGTGACCTTGGAGTTGTGCCTGCCATAAAGGAGCCTATGTAAATTTTCTGTGATAATGAAGGAGCGGTTGCCTTGACCAAGGAACCGAGGGATCATGGTAGATCTCGGCATATCGACAGAAAATATCACTTTATAAGACATCGAGTAGAAGAAGGACACCTCGTAGTAAAGAGGGTATCGTCAAAGGATAACCCAGCAGATCCGCTTACGAAGGGACTGAGTAGGGTTAAGCATTTGCAGCACGCTAGGATCATTGGGTTGAAAGACGATATTAGTTTAGATTATATAGTTTTAGAAACATGTAATAGATAAATGTAATTGACATTTGATGATTAAATAAAGGAGTATTATTTATAAGTAAAGCTATTGTCTTATGTTAATTGTTTAACTATTGTTTCACTTTTCATGTTTTGACTTCCTGAATAATTGAGTTATTAAGAATAATCGAATTATTCGAATGGTCTACAATCGTTCATATGTTGGAAGTAGGTATGAATGAAGATTGTCATGAATTGGTGTGTAGATTGCCTGAAAGGTATTAGACATAGAAAAGGTTTGCTGCAACGTTCATGAGTGCTTATGAACAAGTTTTGAGCATTAGAATAAACCCGCGCTTGCTAGAATCACTTTATGGAATATAACGCAAGTGATCGCAAGACGATAATATCATATGGTCTTAAAACCAAGATATATGGTTTATTGTTTATTAATTGGTTGTGCATTGACAATGCGAAACCGCATCAGTAAATTGATGTCATAAAACGCATTGTTGTGTATAGTTGATTAGTAAATAGTAAATGCATATAAGACGAAGTTTATCTGTTACTTTTATCCTAAGAGGGTAAAAGCGATATTAGGGCCCCTCGATGATTTGATTTGACTTATGTGTTGGGCCCGGTCAGAACTGAATTGATGTGTTCAATTAAGTTCTATGTCAAATGAATCTGAAATCGAGAAACCAACTGCTGGACAATAAGTATGACTATCTTCCATGAGATTGCCCGCACAATATCTAAACAGAGGATTGTACGATCCCTTATCTAAAGGACAGGATACTGATAAGATCAGAGTTTGAAAGCGTCTTTGAGAGCTACGATTGCTAATCAGATTGTGTTTGCATATATAGTTACTAGACTTATCCAAGTGGGAGACTGTTGGATTAGTGTCTAAGGATGTAATTATATTTGGTAAGTACTTGACCCGGTTGTGCCTGGTCCTTTTGGGTTGCCTTCACCATAGCAACTTGACAAGGTGATTTGTAAGGAGAGAAGAGATATTATTGTTAATATATTATGAGAGTAATATATTAAAGGAATAATAATATTATTTGATTGATATAAGTCATAAATTAATTGAGAATTAATTTGGTGACTTGAAGAGGTTAATTGAATAAAGGGGCATAAACTGTCAAATGTATGATAGTTGTGTTTTGGGCTATGTATCCTTATGGATATTAGGGTGGACGGATTTTAGGGTTTGGATACCTTAAAATCTTCCAAGCCTCATATCTAGGAGGATCTTTGGATTGCTTAGGGCCTAAGTTATTCAATTAGGGTTAAAGGAGTAACCCTAGTAGCTTATAGTATAAATAGACCCCTTGGGTGAGGGAAATCGGTGATAGTTTCAAGGAAGTAGGTATATACTTGGTCACCATGTTCCTAGCAGTAATTAATAATCTAATTAAAGCAAACACATTTGTATGGAGATTAAATATAAAGAAGTAGGTATATAAAATATATTACCGCGCAACCTATAGTTATGAAAAAGTATTCATATTTGTTGTCATCACTCGCCTTTATATGTGTAACCTTCCCTGGATTCTTCTTCTCCAAGTTATAACAGTATATAGGTAGTCTAAGAAAGTTATCTTCAAGGGACCCTCTTAATAGATTTAGAGCATACATTTTAGCATTTCATGCTTGCCAGTATGAAATATGTACACAAAGACAGTCCTTTAAAGTTCGTTGTATCTGCCCCCCCCCCTGCGACAACATATTACTGGTAGTATCAGCTAGTATGCCATTCAAAAAGCGACCCAATACCTTTTTGTTGGCTTGTCGGTGATGAGGACGTAGATGTACGTTTGAGCAAGTGTGTTTCTCCGATAGTTTAACCACTTGAAATGAATCAATAGTACTATGTTTTTTTCCCTAATCCGCCAGTCACGATTATCCATATAACAAACAACTTCAAACCTATATTTTGTAGATTTTTCACTTTATATTGGAAACCTTGACTAACACTCTTTTCTCCTAAATTATGCTTAAGTTCTTCATTGTTTTTGAAGATTTGGAGTAACTTAAGATGGGAATTATAGTTGTGTGTTGTGGCCCCTTTACGACTTTTTGGGGCTAATTCGGGCAGTGGTAAAGGATCAGGCATACCCAATGGGTGGGCTGTGTTTCTTCAGAATTGAAAAAATAATAAGGAAGTTTTCTTGTTGTGCTTTTCGGGGTTGTGGTAAAGGATCAGTTTTCTCTTCTCCATCTTCATGATTATCCTCATCAAATTCAGTGTAACTTTGAAAATGTTCCACTGGCTCTCCATGTGGAACTATATTACCATAATTAACCAACATCATTAGTTTTGCCTCGTCATTCGCAGATTCATCAACATCAACAGTAAGGTCATCCTGAACAACAACCTTACCTTTAGACCTATAATCACCTCCATGTATTGGGTCCTTGTAAGAAGGAACATGGTTGGTTATTATAGGTAATAAGTTACAAATTTGGTTACTTCCAGCACCAGAAGAACCATTTCCAGAACGATTTTCCCCGGGAAATCGTTTAGTACCACTATCCATAAAATTATTAACAACAAACAATTGTACTTTGTTGGGAGGCATAGTAGTAACAGAACTAAGAAAATATCTAACATCACTATCGTTAAGAATCTGCATAACTATATTTGATCCAGGACACTGAAAAGATAGACAAATTTGATTTGTGTGTAACCTAGACTTGGAAACAACCAACATAACTAACCCAACGGAGTTGATATCACTAGTTATATCTACACCAAATCATGTGAAATCTGGAGCAAGATACTGCATACATCCGTCGATACGCTGCCATTGCCCTCCACCAGAAAACGGAACTCAGAAAAAACTCGTATACATACTCATTCCAGAACGTTTTTTGAAAGTATCAAACACGCAAATGTATTGCATATTTGGAAGAAAAGCATAGAAAAACCCTAATTATATCTCTGTGGAACGCCACTCCGGAATGTACGATCGTTCCACATGTTAGTCCAGAATGCACTTTTCTAGTCCGGAAGGTACTTAGTGTCAGATTTCGAACCTCATCCCGCCAAACGACAACCCCTCTGGAACAATATCATAAATACTATGGAATATCGTTACACCACCGAAACAAAACATCGTGCTCCGGAACATGATATTCTGGATCAAGTGGTCATTTTTCCAAAAAAAAAATGTTGGTTATTTTTGTTAAAATGGTTGTTTCTAAGGGTTAGATTACTCAATTTCCCTAAAAAATGCTACAATTGAACATGTTTATAATTGTTAATTTGATATGATCCAAAAAATAGTATTATCATTAATGGTATGTTTTATGATTCAAAATTGTATAATTCTAAAAATGTTATCATTATGATTTTATTGAAAATGTTATGATCCAATAATATATTCCAAAATAATATATAATGAACCAAAATTTATCATGAAATAAAGTTTATATAAAAATATTTCATTTTGTTTGAACATGATTTAATATAAAAATATTATGATTCAAAATGTGTATGTCATTAACCCTAAAACATTTAACCCAAATTAGATCACATATTTTCATTTTAACTACTTTTAAACTAAATATTACTTTAGCATATAAACTAGGTTAATAAAGATTGAATAAGTGAGACTTAGGGGTTGTTTGATAGTTGTTGAATGGCTTAGTGCTGACTGAGTGAGGGATGACTCAGTTAGAACTTCTGGCTGAAGTTCACATCTGACTGAAACCATGTTGTTTGATTATATCTCTAACTGACTGTGATGAATAATTAAAAATAACCATATTAACCCTTGATGGAAAACTTTATATAGCGTAAAAAATAACAATGAATTTTATTCTTGATTTCAGAAAAGGCAATGAACTTTGATCCAACCATGCATTCACCATTAAGATAAGTTTTGATGGGAGTTTGTGATACAACAAACAAATAAATTAATTCAAGAAACAAGAATATTGAAGGTATGATCAACCATAAAATGTATTTTTTTTGGTTCAAAATGAGCTCATTCAAATGACAATATCATTAAATTGACCATAGTTTATACATAGTTTAAACAACACAATCACTGAGCATAATGTTCTATACAACTATTGAGAATTATGGTAAACAGAGATCAGAGTATAAGTTTACAAGCTTACATATACCTCAAAATTAAATGACACATCATTACTAGAGAAATGGAATCACAAACCTAGAAAGGAATTAGTACAAGTAACAACATCCATCCATCTATTCACATAGCTAATAAAAGGATTCATCCCTCAAGAATCATTTAGGTCTACACCAAATATTGATTGTCAAGAGGAGTGTTTGAGCTCTGATTATGAGCTTGATTTTTTTGATCAAAAGGAGTGTTGAGCCTGATTACACAACCTTCACCCTCTATCCACACATCATTGACCACCATCATCAGCCCCTGCCACTTACCTGTATAAAATCAGCCACACCACCACCTTAACCATTCTCCATCTCTATACCAACCATCACCCCAAAACTTGACCACCACCATCATCAGCCACCTCTATCCTTATTCCTCCTTTATAGCCACTACAAAACACAATACCAACACCAACAACACCACCAGACACCATCAAACCGACAACAATCATCACCATATTACTGCCAAAAATAACAACCAAACCTCCACCATCTTTACTCACATTTATCACCATTGCACACCTTAACCCACCAAAATTCACCACATATCTCCTTATCACCCACCACCAGACGCAACATCACCATCTCCGACCAACTTATCAATTGAAGGGAAAGATGGTGAATATCAAATTTTTTGGTGATTGATTGGAGGATTGGTGTGTTAATTTTTGAGACCAAAGAGAGAAAGGTTGCGATTATGAATTTCTTGTTGGGTACCAGACAAGTACGCACGGTCATCGATTCCAATACTAATGAAGCGAACACCTAGTACCGATTGCAAAAGAAATCTAGACAAAGAAAGAAAATAGATAATACGAACCTAGACGCAGTGCAACAAAGAATCGTGTTCTTGTTCTTCAAATCGTAGGGTTTGAGTGAGATGAAATCGATTGAAATCTACCCTTATGATCGACCCTTCAATTACTGATTTGAGGAGAAGTTAAGAGAACAGATAGAGAGAGTGGCAGGTTTGAGGAGAGCAGTGGGAGGAGAGGTCGATCGGTGAGAAAGGAAGAAAGAAGGGTAAATGAGGTCAAATGGGTTTCTTTACCAGTCAACTACGTTTTTTTCACTTACCGGATCAGGAGATTGGGCGGCTATTGCTGACCGAGTAAGCCAATTTGGGGCTCGACCAAACGGCCTAACCAGACCGAGTCAGCCAAAATTTACTGACGGACCGATCAACTCATTATCAAACAACCCCTTACTCTAATACATGCAACTTTGCTTAGCATGATTATATGCTTGCGTAATTAAAGCAATAAATTAAATCATATAATAAATCAATTTATTATTTAGTTTGATAAATATCAAAACATGTTGCACTAAAATCAAATGAAAGTGATTGATTTGGTTCATTCAGGCATGAGTTTACCAAGGTTACACACCTACGCATAAAGATCAACTTCACGAATTGGATAAATGCACAGGTAATCCACTTAGCTGCTCTTGTAGACTCACTTTCTTGAATTTAATTCTTAAAAGTAAGAAGTAATCATGCATTTCAGAATTTTAAGATAAATTGACAAAAAAAATCAAAGGTCTGTAATTCGGTATCAGTGTTTGTGAAAATGTGTTCTACAATCAAAAGGCAAAAGGATATATATATATATATATATATATATATATATATATATATATATATATATATATATATATATATATATATATATATATATATATATATATATATATATATATATATATATATATATATATATATATATATATATATATATATAACCCATGTATTACATGAATTTATTTAAAAGAAAAATTAAATATAAAATTATAAAAAATTTACATAGTATAAACATAGACGAAGTCGAATTTATACCGACATGTACATAAAAAAAAGTATTTTTTTAAATCAACAAACGAAAATTCCAAATTTACGTTAAAACGTTGACCACCTATAATTTATACTGATGCATATGAAAGTTTAGAAAATCGAAGGAGTGGTAACCATAGGAAAATAAGATTGTTTATATTACGGATGATAAAAAAAACTTAGAAAATAAAAATGATGAAATTGATATTTTTCAATGTTCAAATACAGGATAAAAGGTATCGTTAAAAAAGTAGAGGGTTGTAAAATATCAATTCTATAAAGTATAATAATGATAGCAATAGAAAATTAGTAGAGAGATTTAAATTGCCAAAAATTATAAATTGGAAATCAAACAAACGGAGGACACAAAATGGAAATAAGAAAAAGTAGAAGGAATGAAAAAGAGCGCCCCGACATTGTTATTTAGAATAGATATAATTACAGTGGTTCTCAAATAAACAAAAGTTTGCTATTCTAATTCCACATCACTTTTAGATACAAGCGTAAAATACCCATTTGCTCTTATTTGAAGGGTTTATTCAGTGCAAAATGCAAACAAAATTCGTCTTATTTTATCCAAAAGCATTCTTGAAGACACGTCATTTATCACTTAGCACTTATCACAAAATGAAAAAGATATGTATAAGAAAAATACAAATTTCCAGGACCTGGAAGTCTTTGAACGTCTAATTTGGGGCAAATTATTACAGTTCCTGGAAGTCTTTGCACGTCTAATTTGGGGCAAATTATTTCAGTTCTTCTTTTTCTAATCTGCCTTATAAAATGATTTTACTTTAAAGGAAAATAAGGATTTTATGGCCCACACGATGTATAAGTCTTTGAAACGTTTGATTTGGGGCAGTTTATTTCAATTCTTCTTTTCTAATTTTTCTTATAGTTTGTTTGTAAAAATGAGAAATCATAAACCATTGTTGATGAATATGCATATCCTTTGTTATCTTTTATTTTGTAAGAATATATATTTTTTTAGAAAAGTAAAAACAAAAATACCCAAATTTATATATTTGTAGATTATATAATTAGATATCTATATCCATATACAAAGTCTTTATTAACAGTTTGTTCATTGATGAATAAGATGTTTTTATTGATGAATTTGCTTAACTATTTTTTTATCTTTTTTCGAAAATAAAATAAAATTTACCAAAATATCTTTTTTATCACTATAGAAATAGACATTTATATCATAGGAAGTGTTTATAGCACTTTATTTCATTAATGAGTATGTTGTTTTCACATATTGAATGTTAATTATTTATTTTTAACAAATATACAAAAATCTTTATTTTTTAGGTCTTACAGTTAAACATCCATACCAAAATAAAAAATATTTTTGTTAAATCTGTATTCATTAATGAATGGTGTTTGATTTTTTATTATATACTAGCTGTAAAATTCATATATTATATGAGTTTATTTAAAAGAAAATTAAATATAAAATTATAAAAATTTTAAAGTTTGAATTTATAAGAAAATTAGAAAAATATTGAATTATTAAAATTAATATGTTGTTATTTTAAATTTAAACAAATAATTTAAATAAATAAGCAAAGGAAACCAATGAGGTCTTAATTTAGAAATTTTAAAATTAAAAGGAAATTCAATTAATGAAATTGATATGCATTTATTATTACATTTATTATAATTCTTACATTTAAATATGGCGTGGAATTTGATAAAATGAAAAAAACCACAAAATGCCATGTAGAAAAAATTTAATTGTAAATTACCAAGAATTTTGTCAAAATGAAGAAGAACATGTCATGTATCAAAAATTCTTTATTTATTAGGGAAGATATATATATATATATATATATATATATATATATATATATATATATATATATATATATAGAGAGAGAGAGAGAGAGAGAGAAAGAGAGGGGGATATATATATATATATATATATATATATATATATATATATATATATATATATATATATATATATATATATATATAAGCTCAGTTGAGAAAAAAAAGGAGAAATGAACACACATGTGTTTTAAACCAAAACATATTTTCTTAAAATATGCTAATTATTACCTTAATATATACAAAAACATATATTTTTTCGTTTTTTTTTTTAATTTTTAAGGAGTTATTTGTTATCGAAAAACGATTTTAAATACATTAAAATTCATAATTTTTTATTTTCTATAAATACATTCATATTGATATAGTTTTAAGATAAAACATTTTTTTAAAGTTTCAACTCTTGTTATTCATAAGTGAATAAAAATGAATCAGATTTTTACTAAATTACATTCGTTATTCACTTATGAATAAAAAGTACGATTAATTTTTTTAGAGTTAAAATATTATTTATATATAAATATAACATACATAAACTCTTTACAGTTTACATCGGCTTTCGTCACATGTTATAATCACATATGAATAAAACGTATATTAGTCTTCCTCACAAGTTATATTTATATATGAAAAACGCAATTATCATAATTTTGTTACGGTTTATTTGTTATTTATATATGAATAAATAGTTCAAAATTTTAAAACACGTCGTCTTTTACTAATATACTACTCATTCATAATCGAATAACAAATGAACTATAACAAAAATCTTATAAATTTTTTATTTATCTATAAATATAACATATGAGGACCATTAATATACATTTTATTCATATATAAATATAACGCATGACGAAAGATGATGTAAAAAATATATTTTAGGTAAAAAAATTTCAGTACGTGTTATATTTATATATTAATGATACTTAAACTGTAAAAAAGTTAAGCATACTGTTTGGGTGCAAAGTCACTCTTGGATGTAGTGTTTTAGGCTTGCTCTTTTGTATGTGTAAATGAGTTGAGTCTTTTCCTATAAATAGGAAGTGAGTGACTCTCATTATGTAAGGAATCATTTGGAGTGTTAGACTAGAGAGAGAAACTTGTACAAACCCATTTGTATATCCTTTCTAGATCTAATATGAGCTTACAAAGATTTATTTACTCTTTATGTTCTTGAATTTGTATGATGATTCACTAGATCTTTCTAATTCCGCACAAGCCATCATAATCAACACCACTACAATTGGTATCAGAGCGGATGTTCTTGATTTTCATCAAGAATTGATCCTTGATGGCTATTTTGATTTGGTGATTCTTTTTGTTCATTGATCTTCGTGTTTAGAGAGTGTTTTTGTGTTCTAGAAGTCGAATTTCTCTTTGATTTCATCCATAATTCGACTTTCTCTCTCTAGAATACTTGTTTGTATCACTTTATCTCTCTAGAAAACTCATTCATAATCACTTTCTCTCTCTAGAAAATTTCAAGTTCTAGTAATCATGGAGAAATGGATGATACGTAGGAATGATTTTCAAAGTGAATGCTCATTTGAATATATTCTTTATAGCTTAACTGTTGGATTGATAAGTGAATGTGATATTGTTGTAAATGGAGAAAAGAATGAAGTTGGAGAATCAATTAGTTGTCCAATTTTTCGAACCAAACATTTGTTTAATCGTTTGATTACAACATATCAAAAGAGACGAAGAAATAGAAGAGATGGAGAAGTCATAAAAGGAATTTCTCGTGCCGAATGAAAATATGGAAGCAATAAACTTGAATATTATGCAGATTGTCGTGAAGCTCGGGATGGTGTTCTTGATGATGATGATGTTCAAGAAAAAGGAGTTCAATGTGATGTTCTTGATGTTCAAGAAAAAGGAGTTCAAGTTGATTCTCAAGATGAAAAAGTTTTTTGCTCAATTGGAGTTCAAACCGATGATATTTTGTGTTCTTGTGATTCGTTTGAAGGAATGATTCCTTATCGGAAGCCGGTGGTTCAAGAAATTCACAAATATCAAACTCCAAAAGATTTGATTCAAACTCAAAATGTTCATGTTGTTGAAAGTGGGTTTGTTCATGGAGTCAAGTCTTCAAGATGCAAAAAGATGAGAAAGAAAAAGAAGAAGAAGAAGAAGATGAATCGGAAGAATAAACGGGTTTACTCACAAAAATTGTCATATGTTATGAAGCCAAAATCCGTGAAGCAAATTTGGGTTCCAAAGCAACAATCTCCAAATGTTGCATTGAATTTGAAGTCAAAACCCAAATGTGTTGGTGGTTCTTTTGAAGATGTTCTTGGATCGTTGAAGAACACGAAGAACGAGTTGTACATCTCGCATGGTGGGTGGTACAATGTTCGATTTGGAGATTTTCTCATTCCAACAAAAGAACCAAGATCTTCCAAATTTGATTCGTTCGTTGAAAACGGAACTCGATTCGTCAAAAAGGTATCTCAAATTCTCAAATGGATTCCAAAACATCCATGATTTCGATTCGCATTTTACGTTTTTCAATTTTTGATCGATTTGCCTCATTGGATCAAATCCATTTCAAATCCCATTGATTGATCCAATTATTTTTTTTTAGATCTAGACTCCAATCTCAAAATTTAATGTTTAATTTTCGATGGGCTATAATTCCAAATCAGTTCACTGTTCATATCCATGATTGACCCATTAATCCTTCTGATCCATTTTCGAAAATATTACTGTTCATGTATTTTTTTTTTGGCCCATATTCTTTTCCGTGATCTGATTTCATTAAATAATGGAGCCCAAAAGCTAATGAAATCAATTTAAAACGTCTGTTCTTCATCGTATGCATAAAGGAGTTGTACATTCATGGAATTCTTTGAAATCGGAGTTCTTGTGTCTCGATTTTGAGTTCTCACTGTGAATCGAACCTATGATCTTGTTCAATAGGTCGATTATTGAATAATGTTTGAAGTAGATTGATGATTTCACTTTTCGATTTCACTCTTTGACAGATTTTGATTAGGTTACAAGTTCTTTCATTGATTGTTTTTCAATTTTGTGTTCTTGAGTTCCGATTTCCCTTCATCAAACGCTTGTTTACTGAGAATCGAATGTGAAAGTTCAATTGGTATTAATCTTGATTTCGATTTAGAATGCTCCTCACTTGGAGTCGATAATCGTGATAGATGAATGTCGACACTGTTGATTTGGAAATTGAGTGTTAGAGTTAACGCTCGATGTCACTTGATATGGAATCAAAAGTTTGAACTTCGTTAATGAGATCGATTTTGTTGACTTGATTGACATTTTGAAGTCAAAATCAACGATCTTGATAAATTGAACATATGAAGGATGATTGTCGATAGTCGATGTGTTATTTTTTTTTTGGAGTCGATCGATTCAAGGATGATGGAAGAACAGAAATCGATTTTGATGGTTTCATAGAGATGTTTGATGATCGATTGTTGGTTACGACTGGAAACTAATGAATCGATGGTTGAAGGCTTTCAAATCGAAGGTTTGTTTATTAACAGAGAAGATGGTTTTGAAATCAAATGTTTGATGTGATGATCGAAAATTTTCATTTGGAAAGAACTGTAAAATCAAAGGTTTTTAGAATCTGAATTCAAGAAAAATTGAAGACGATGGTCGAGGGTACGAATATCTAGTGGCGAAGGGTTAACGATTGTTGATTTTGTTCGAAGGGTGTGTTTGTTTGATGAATTAACGAAGGGTATACTTGGAAATCGTAATCGATTTTGGTTAATTGAAATCGAAATCCTATGGATTGTGTTCATTGTTTCAAAGGGAAGGAGATGAATTGGGAACGAGATTTTAAGGAGTCGGTTTCTAGTTGATTTACGAAGGGTTCAAGTATGTTTGATGATTTGGGATAAACTGTAAGAAACGAATATTTGGAAAGCTGATTTTGATCATAAACATACGAAGGGTATTTGGAAAGCTGATAAGGATCTCGTATGATAATGAACTGGAAGTAGATAATCTGGATTTTGAATGAAAAACGAAGAGTCTCTAATTTTCGAAGGGTCCCTGTGTTTTGGTGTTGATGAAATTTTCGAAGGGTTGGTGAGTTTACGAAGGGTGTTTGTTTTATTGGGAAAAACGAAGGGTGTTTGTTTTGGGCTGAATATTAAAAAAAAACTCTTCGTATGTTTTAAGTCTTCGTGCTTCGAAAGAATGGAGCAAAACACAAAGTTTCAAAAATAGCCCCTGAACCTTCGATTTGTTGTCACTTCGAAAATAACACAAGTCTTCGAAAATGGGCATGCTTCGTACGTTTTGGAGCAAAAGAGCAGAATTTCGAAGATGGTCCCTGAAACTTCGAATTTTTGGCAGTTTTCACCCAAATTCGAAAAAGGACTATATTTTGTTGAAAATTGAAGATTGTGCATTTCTGGTCCCTGCAGTTTGTGCAAATTGACGCTTTCTACCCAGATTTGGAAACGGGGGAGAGTTTTGCATATTTGGCTGTTTTGGACGTAACGGGTCACTGCAAGTTACAGAAAGTGACAATTTCTACCCGGATTTTGAAAAATCTTGCAACTTGCACTTAAAAAGTCAAAAATTTTCATAAATTGGAAATTTTTGTGGCTTTTTCGTGATTGTTTTTCCGTGCAAGATTTTTGGTGATTCATTTTTGGTACACATCAAGGGGGAGTATTGTGAGGATTATTCCTCGGGCGCTTCTCATCCTTAGTGGGTTTTATAATCATTTTTTTGATTATAAAAGGGGGAGAATGATGGGTATTCGAAGCTTCTCGGATTTGTCGAATATTCATTTGCGGATTTGAAGACCGGTGTTTCTTCGAGGGGGAGTTTGGTCTTGATCGCGCTAGCTCGTTGGAGATTAAAGTCGGACATCCAATCCTAACTTTGAGGGGGAGAATGTTAGGGTGCAAAGTCACTCTTGGATGTAGTGTTTTAGGCTTACTCTCTTGTATGTGTAAATGGGTTGAGTCTTTTCCTATAAATAGGAAGTGAGTGACTCCCATTATGTAAGGAATCATTTGGAGTGTTAGACTAGAGAGAGAAACTTGTACAACCCCATTTGTATATCCTTTCTAGATCTAATATGAGCTTACAAAGATTTATTTACTCCTTATGTTCTTGAATTTGTATGATGATTCACTAGATCTTTCTAATTCCGCACAAGCCATCATAATCAACACCACTACACATACGTTTTATTTATAAATGAATTTTGATATATTTAACATAAACTTTAGATAAAAATAGATTTTTAAAAATAAAGAAAACAAAAAAAATATTTTTGTGTATATTAAGGTAATGATTAACATAATTTAAAGAAACATGTTTGGTTGCAAACACATGTGTATCCATTATTCATTTTCGTAGGTACGCATAAATGTTTTTCGACAAAATAAATATATGACTGAGAATAATTTCCTCATTTTCAACTCTTTTTTCCTCAATTGAACCCTCATCTCTCTCTCTCTCTCTCTCTCTCTCTCTCTATATATATATATATATATATATATATATATATATATATATATATATATATATATATATATATATATATATCTATACACAACTATCATATTTTATGAGAAATAAGGACACAATCCTATCCATTCATTTTGGAAATAAAAAAAATTTAAATGCAAAATAAATGAAAATTTTTTAAATATTATTTTCGTCATTTTTTTTTTATCAAAAAATAATTACTATTTTTTCTTCAAAATATATGTGAAATATTATAATATAATATTATACTATAAATATTCGAATCGTATTTTTAGAGTGTTGGAATATTCTACCAGAATATTAAATTATAAATATTCAAAAAATTCTAATATAGTATTAGAATAGTCTAACAATTCTAAAAATTCAAATAGAGTATTAGAATATTCTAACATATCTACCAATTTTAATAAAATACTAGAATATTCTAACATTCTAAAAATTCGATTTGATTATTTACAATGTAATATTCTATTAATATTTCACTTATATTTTGAAAAACACAGTGATTATTTATTTATTATTTTTTGGATACATTAAACAACGAAAATAATATTTAAAAACATAATTTTTTAATCTTTTCTTTTATTTTGCATTTTATAATTTATTTTTTTATTTTTTGATCTTCAAGATGAGTTAGTAGGATCGCGTCCTATATCTCACAAAATTCCATAGTCTCAAATGAATATATATATATATATATATATATATATATATATATATATATATATATATATATATATATATATATATATATATATATATATATATATATATATATATATATATATATATATATATATATATATATTGTGCAGAAGAAGGGAAATGGTGGTTTTGAATATTCATACATGAATATTTTTTTTTCTCAGTTAAAGCGTTTAAGCGATAATGAAAATATATATATTTCATATTTGCTCTTTCAAATATATATATATATATATATATATATATATATATATATATATATATATATATATATATATATATATATATATATATATATATATATATATATATATATATATATTAGATGTGTCCCCGCACAAAGCGGCGGTGATATATATATATATATATATATATATATATATATATATATATATATATATATATATATATATATATATATATATATATCAGTGTTGCAGAAATCGGTCTTGATGACCGATTAATCGTTTAAACGGCCTTAAGCCGATTACGTTTAGGGTGTTTGGCGGAAATTGGTCAAAATCGGTCAAATTCGGCCTTGGCGGTCCTAGGTGGCCATTGGCGGTCACAGGCGGGAATTTTTTTAAAAATTCAAAAAAATTTAATTTTCATATATTACACCAAAATTTTAAAATTTTAAACTTTTAAGCTTTCAAATTTTAAAATAGTAAAATAAAATTTTCAAAATTTTAATTTTTTAAAACTTTAAATTTTCAAATACTTAGTTTTTTAGGGAATATTAATTATTTAAATAATTTGATTAATAATTATGGGTCCTCAATTACTCTCTGATTAATCCCCGCATAGTCTGATTAATCGCTTATGCCAAACGATTTTTACAACCTTGATATATATATATATATATATATATATATATATATATATATATATATATATATATATATATAGAGAGAGAGAGAGAGAGACACAAACACATACACACACGACATGTCGTCACTATATATGTAACGTTCCAAAAACCATAATAAAATTTCCATTTTTAAAAGGGAATAAACCATTTTTCCAGAATGTATAAATCACCAAAAACACGGTTTTACAACTGTCATAAAATCATAATTTCAAAAATGTAGTATCTCTCAAAATATATCGACCATTGGATGATGTGTATGGTCATGTCTTTGCCTTGCCCCCATCTTTAGAGGTACCTGAAATATTTAAATCCATAACTGTAAGCCAATGCTTAGCGAGTCCCCAAAAATACCACATATAATAATACATATACAATGAATTCACACCAGTCCTACAACACATGGCTGGACCGCCTCTTGAGCCTACAGCCCATTGTTGGACCGCTCTCCTGAGCCTACAACCCAGAATTGGGCTGCTCTCGTGAGCCTACAACATATTGGTAGACCGTTCTCATTAGGCCTATAATAACAACTAGAGTGTCCGGGTTTCTTGGCCTACCACATAGAGCAGGTCCGACTCAACCCAACCATAATATGTCAACATATGCATATCATAATAACAAGAAAACACATATAATCATAACATATCTACTAGTCTAACAAATCACTACAACATATCGACATCTTAACATACAAAGTACATATACCGAAATACAAAGTATTATGAGAAAACTCACCTCACAGACTAACATATAAAACCACGGCTCATGTGAAAGCAAATTCCCATTCTATAGCCTATAACCCTCATGTTTGACCAAAAAGTCAACTAATTCAAAAATTCAACAGTCGAGTCACTATGTTGTCGCCGACACCATGACCATGTCATGGTGGCTACATGTCAAAACATTCGCAGTAACACTAACCACTACGTCGTGGAAAACAACTCGTCACATCGTGGGACTTGGTTCCAATAGCTTAATGGATTAAGTTCTTAACCCTTAATCTCTAGAACTCAAAAGCTCATACCTGATCCTTCCAAAGGTCTTGATGGATAAAATTTCCATCTTTATCCATCAAGCCATACCAATAAGTAAGATATTTAAACATATGTTCTCAAAGTCAATACCTTGGTCAAACTAACGTTCTGGTTAAAGTCAACATTCTAGGTTGACTCAACTCGCCGAGTTCCATAAACCATAAAACCCTGGAATCACAATCTAACTCGTCGATTTCTTTCATGAACTCATTGAGTTCCTCCCTATCAACAGCATCGGGACTTCTCTAGTCAACCCGTCGAGTCCATCCTTGAACTCGTCGAGTTATTCCTTTTATTGAATTGGGACATTTCGACCCAACTCGTCGAGTTCCTTTATGAACTCGTCGAGTTCTTAAGTCTGTTTGGCATTCTTAATGTATTAAGCCTTGATTCTTCAAATCTAAGTCCCATATTTCCAGATCTGTGTTAAATACACATCTAGGAGGGTAAAGTTTCTACTTTACCCATTAAGACCCTTACTCAAAATGGCTTAAATCCAACTCCAAAAGCCCTCAAAACTTCCAGATAAGCCAAGGGGTCATAAATATGGACCCTAGGGACAGTTTGGTCACGTAAAGTTCCTATCTTTACTTGCATGCATGGGCTACTTGGCTCAAAAGGCCAAAAGGGTGGTCCACAAGTTGCATGGGACCTTCATGGCTATAAAGTTGGCACCTTTATGCCATGAAGTCCCTTAAAGACCCTAGATCTAAAGGGTTTTCCCATATTGGACGTCCAAGTCCCAAAGACCAATAGTCTTGGACCAAAACATGAAGAAATCACCCTAAAACTAGATCTAAACATTCAATAAACAATATAGGAGCTTTGTACCTCATATGAACCATAAATGAAGCTCAAGTTCTTGATCTACTCTTCTCTTACATGTCCTTGCTCCTTCTTCAAGTATCTTCTTCTTCAAAATCACAAAGAATGCATAAAAATGGCTCAAAACTCTCAAAAGTGAATTAGGGTAACATAGCTAGGGTTTGGGACAATAGAGACTGAAGGTGAGGCCAACTTATGGGGGTTAAGTGTTTAAATAGGTTGCAAATCCCTGAAAATTAGTGTTTCATTCTACCAGGCCTACTTGTCGAGCTGAGGCTCTCAACTCGTCGAGTAGACTTCACAACCCGCGTCCAAATCCATCTCTACTCTACGAGTTTGGAGCCTCAAACTCGTCGAGTTTCTATACAAAAATGAATAAATTTTGAATTAAATAAATACCAACAACTGGGCATTACAACTAAATCAAGTTCCTTCAAATAAAACAAAATAGAATAAACATACAAAGAATCCTTACATGTCGTCATTGAAGCAGTAGTGAATGAACTCTATTGGAAGTTGGGTTTTTCGACCCTAAATGATATTTCAGCCTCGGGCAAAGAAAGAAAGCTTTCAACCTTCTCTCTAGTATCTTCAGCAGCCGGAGCAACGTCCTCGAACTTGAAAGTTGCATCAAAACAAACAAAATAAGAAAATGTGAATTTCAGGATCCTTGGCATAATAAAATCAAATCCTACACTTTTTAACCCATGTTTTTTTTATAAGAGATCTCCACTAGGGATATAATCACGCCTCAGAAAGAAATATTTTTCTTTCCGGGTATCATCGTTTTGTTTTAAGATGTCATTTGTTGATTTTGACTTTAAGCAAAAAATGAGAATTTCTGAACGTTGAAATATCATAGGCATGGGCTAACTTAGATAGACCGATGTCAAGATCTATAAAATGGTTTAGACGATCGATCCAAAAGAGGATCCTCCAAATCACTGACATAGCCTAGATATAGGAGATTTGGATGACCTTAAAAAATTTGGAGATGATACCAGAAAAAGGGTAAGTCAAACCCAAAGAAAAAGGGTACTCTGAGAAGCAAATCTAAGTGGGGGATACAAAATCTAGCTGATCCAACGCATCAAAAGAATTAAAAATAGCATCAGAAGGAAAAGCCCCTTTTGATTTCATGGATTTGATGTCTTCATTATTAGAAGAACAAGTCTCATCATAAGACTTGATTTTTTGATCGATGAAATCATCGTCGGGAAGGGCGATGATGCTAGCATGGGAACGAAGCCCTTTCTTGCCCATGATCAATGGAAAAGAAAATTCAGAAGGAACAAACAAGAGAGTTCACCTTTAGGATAACTGATGTCATCTAAAAAAGAGCTAGAATAAGTAAAGAGGATTCGGAAACCCAAGTGCCCTATTTATTCAAAGATCAAAGAAGAAAGATAAATGATTTGACAGATAATCATGCCTATATTAATGGCTAGAACTCTATCCATTAGAATTAAAATTTCTCTATCCTTTAGAATTTTGGAATCCTTATGTAACATCCATAAATTTCACGAAAATTTTAAACTTTTCAAGCATTCAAAAACCATTATTTATTAAAAAATGTTTTCAAAACAGTTTCATATCAGAGTATCCAAGAAATCCAAATCATAAAATGTGAGGAGGTGCACGATCAAGCCATCGCCTTCCTGCGATCCTCTGAAGTACCTTAAACCATAAACCAAACTGTAAGCCTAAAGCTTAGTGAGTTCCCCCAAAATACTCATACAACAACAATACACATACAATAACAACATATTATGGCCCAATCAACCATCGGGTTGGAATACTAACATACTACGAGTCCAATCATCCTCGGGATGGTATACCATCGACCCACAACCATCAGGTTGGAATGCTCACATATAATGAGTCCAATCATCCTCGGGATGGAATACTCTCGATCCATAACCATCAGGTTGGAATGCTCACATACAATGAGTCCAATCATCCACGGGGATGGAATACTCTTGGCCCACAACCATTGGGCTGGAATGCCCACATACAATGAGTCCAATCATCCTCGAGATGGAATACTCTCAGCCCACAACCATCAGGTTGGAATTCCAACATACAATGAGTCCAAACACCCTTAGGATGGAATACTCTCGGCCCACAACCATCAGGTTGGAATGCCCACATACAATGCACACATATCAGAAAATCACATAACAGTCTACACACTGTCAAACCGATCTACAGATCACTAAGCATATCAACATCCTATCTACCAGGATAGCGATCTTAACACATCATAACCACATAGAAACATCCTATCTACCAGGACACCGATCCAGTGGATCATAATAGTAACCAAGTAGGATAACAATCCAAAGGGCCGACCTTGGTGCCTTCGACCCTTTAGTACAGTGAGGAAGACTCACCTCACAATGTCGAACTAAACTGAAAATATCAAGCTCTCGAATCACGGCTCCAAACTCAAACACCTATAACCACCATAGGACCAATTCCATCAAGACCCAAGTTACCAAAATACCCCCAGAAGTCAAACTTGGTCAACCATGGTCAAAGTCCAAGTCAATAGTCAAGGTCAACAGTCCATGTTAACCCGACTCGTTGAGTGCAACTAGAAACTCGTCGAGTTCCTTTAGAACTAAGAAAATAGGGAAAACCCTAACTAACTCATCGAGTTATCTCATCAACTCGGTGAGTCCACCCAAAATCAAGAAAGCAGGAAAACACTTATCCAACTCGTCGAGTTCCTTCAGCCCTTTTCTAATTCAGACGCCTTTAAGCGAACCCAAGGCTCCAAACTATAGATATAGACCCCTATGGTGTATTTACCACGTAAAATTGCTAACTTTACGTCCATGCATGGCCTCAAGAGGCTAAAACACCCAAAACTAAGCTTAGGAAGAGATTTAGGGCATGGAGAAAGGCCAAGACTAGATAAAGCTGAGAACTTTATGTCCATGAGGGCCCAGAGGTGTTTAGATCTGAACATTTCACTTCAAAACATGCTCAAAACCAAAAATGCCTCAAGAATTAGCTAGAAATGACCCTAAACTCTTTAATGGAGAGATCTAACAAGAAAATTATCAAGGTAATGACTTTTTACCATCAAATGAATGCCAAAACGAAGTAAATGTTGGATCTACGATCTCCTTCTCATTCCAAGCTTCTCAATCTTCAAGTCTCTTCAAGAAATGCACCAACACACACTCTTTAGCCTCACACATACTCAAAATAGGAGGTTAGCTTGATTAGGGTTTGTTTTTGGATGTGAAGGTGGTAAGGGGGGCTGGAGGGAGGACTTAAGGTCCTTTAAATAGGGTGCAAACCCTAAAAATTAGGGTTTTCATGCATAACCTCAACTCGTTCCATAAACCATGCGACCTGATCAGTTTCCACACGACGAGTTGGGGCAGCCGACTCATCGTGTAGGTCCAAAAATATGAATATAAAAGCTTTAAATTTATATTTGGGAGTTGGGATGTTACAATTCTCCCCCACTTGAAGTAGACTTTGTCCTCGATGTATGTTGTGGTGAACAACTGGATAATGCTCCCGCATCTCGGCCGCCAGCTCCCAAGTCCACTTGGATCCCCTTCGATACTCCCATTGTACATTTACCAAAGGTACCTCCTTGTTCCGTTGAACCTTCACTTTCCTTTCCAAAACGGCCACTTAGCCTCTCCACATAATTCAGGCGCTCACTGACCTGAATATCATCTAATCACACCACTACCTCCTCATCTAATATGCACTTTCGATAGTGCGAGACGTGGAAAGTGATGTTAATCTGACTAAGCTCCTCCGGAAGATCCAGTCTATATGCTACCTTACTAACCCTGGCAATAACCCGAAAGGGTCCAATGTATCGGGGACCCAACTTCCCCCTCTTCCTGAAACGGATCACACCCTTCCAAGGTGAGACCTTCAGTAATACCATGTCGTTGACCTGGAACTCTAACTCGGATCGACGTCAGTCGACATATCTTTTCTGCAAACTCTGAGCAGTCTACAACCGCTGCCTGATCTACTGAATCTTCTCGGTAGTCGGCAGAACTACCTCGGTCCGACCTATCACCCTGTGACCAACCTCGCCCCAATAGATCAAGGTACGCCATCTCCGTCCATACAATAGCTCATAAGGTGGAGCACCAATGCTGGAATGATAGTTGTTGTTGTAGGTGAACTCTGCAAGGGGTAGGTGAAACCGCAGCTCCCACCGAAGTCAATGACACAGGACCTCAACATATCCTTAAGGGTCTGTATGGTCCCCTCACTCTGGCCGTCTGTCTGCGAATGATAAGCTATACTGAAATGCAACTATGTGCCCAGTTCCTCGTGGAACTTCTACCAGAAACGGGAGGTGAACCGAACATCACAGTCTCAAATGATAGAGACCGAAACCCCATGGCAAGCAACGAGCTCGCGAATATACACGTTCGCCAACTTCTCGGCCGATGAGCTCTCCTGAATGCGCAGAAAATGGGCACTTTTGGTTAATCGATCCACAATGACCCAAATAGTGTCGAAACCCCTTGCCGTCTTCGGTAACTTGGTGATAAAATCCATCGGGATAAGTTGTACTGAAATGCAGCTGTGTTCCCAGTTCCTCGTGGAACTTCTACTAGAAACGGGAGGTGAACCGAACATCACAGTCTGAAATGATAGAGACCAGAACCCCATGGCAAGCAACGAGCTTGGGGATATACACGTCGACCAACTTCTCGGCCGATGAGCTCTCCTGAATGGGCAGTCTTGGTTAATCGATCCAAGCGATCTCTTGCTTCATGCACGACCACCAGTTGCTCAAACTCAGATCCCAATATATCTTGCCCCTAGGTGAACAGAGAAGCGAGACTTATGAGCCTACTCCAGTACAATTTGTATGACCCTACCAAACATCAAAACCCACACCCGAGCACAACGGGTCAACAACCCACGACTGTCCTGCACAAATCGGGTGATCTCGCCTCTAATCCTCTCTAGTTTCCAGTTCTCCTGCCGTACACCCTCAACTTGTGCCTCCTGATCAGGCTCATAAGTGGAGAATCCACATATATCCTCATACATGTTGCCAAACTAGAAGATCCATCCAACTTACGACTCAAGGCGTTCACCACCATGTTCGCTTTTCCCGGCTGGTAAAGGATCTCACAGTCATAGCCCTTAAATACGTCCAGCCATCTGCGCTACCTCATATTCAGGTTAGGCTGATCCATGATGTGCCTCAAACTCTTATGGTCCATGTATATGGTATAGCATACCATATAGAGATAATGTCCCCAAATATTGAGAGTGAATACCATCGCTCCCAACTCCAAATCGTGTGTGGAATATCTCGTCTCATGCGGCTTCATTTTCTGTGAAGTATAGGCTATCACCCATCCTCTCTGCATGAGGACTGCTCCCAACCCGGTGATTGATGCATCGCAGAACAGAACAAAATCCTCAACTCCCCAGGGAGTATCAAAATTGGCACCTCACAGAGTCACTGTCGCAGAGTCTCAAATGCATTATGCTACTCAGGGCCCCATCGAAAATCCATCCCCTTCCTCGTCAAACGCGTGAGGGGTGCTGCAATCTTGGAGAAATCCTGTATGAATCTCCGGTAGTACCTTGCCAATCCCAAGAAGCTCCTGATATTCGAAGGAGATTTCAGAACCTCCCACTGAATAACCGCCTCGATATTGGCCAGATCGACCAAAATACCATCCTGGTTAACGAGATGTCCAAGGAACTGAACCTATCGTAACCATAACTCGCACTTCAAGAACTTGGCATAAAGCCATTCTCCCCTCAAAAATCTCAGGAGCTCACAAAGATGCTCCTCATGCTGCTCCCTGGTCTTGGAATATACCAATATATCATCAATGAACACAATAACTAAGCGATCGAGCATCAGCCTGCATACCCGATTCATCAGGTCCATAAATACTATCGACACGTTGGTGAGCCGAAACGACATCACCACGAACTCATAATGTCCATACCAAGTCTGGAACGCAGTCTTCTCCACGTCCTCCTCCCTCACCCTGACCTGATGATATTCGGACCTCAAATCTATCTTGGAAAACCAAGATGCTCCCTGTAACTGATCAAATAGATCATCAATCTGTGGAAGTGGATAACGGTTCTTCACTGTCAATTTTTTCAACTCTCAGTAATCAACGCACATCTGGTGTGAACCATCCTTCTTCCTGATGAAGTGAATCAACGCTCCCCATGAAGAACTGCTCGGACGGATGAACTGCTTGCCTAGTAGTTCCTGTAGCTAAGATGACAGCTCTTGCATCTCTGGTGGTGCCAATCGGTACGACGCCTTGGCAATAGGGGTTGCACCTAGCACAAGGTCGATCCTGAACTCGACCTGCCTCTCCGGAGGCACTCCGGGTAACTCCTCCAGAACACATCAACAAAACCTAATCCCAACCTGGTGCCCTCACCATATATAATCAGTTTTCCCCCACTTATGGTTCGAACCACCACTCGTTGGCCCTCACCGATCATGGCACTGAGGTGACTCAGCCAGTCCATACCTACTATCACACAAACGTCCCCCATGGGGATCAGAATCAAGTCAATCAGAAAGGCCACCCCGAAAATCTCTACATTACAACCCTAATAAACTGATTAAGCAGATACCCCATTTTCGTTGGTGATGAAGACTCGCAACGAACACTCCAGCTCTCCCAAAGCTAAACTAAATCCTCTACTAAACGATCAAGAGACAAATGACCTACTCGCCCTCGAGTAAAACGATACAAGAGCAGGCAAAGAGTTCACTAAAAACGTACCTAACACAGGTACAACACATATGAGCATAAAATAAATGTAATCAACAAGATAAGGACTAGATACATACCAGCCACCACATATTGGTTCTGTCTTGGCCTCCTCGGTCGTAAGCTGGAATGCACGTCCCCGAGCCCTCAGGGGCTCTGCTCTACCCTAAGTCCCCTTCAGTAATCTGCAAAGTGGTCGGTGTTGGAGCCTGCATCGACTTACCGGCTAGTAGGGGACATCGAGCCTTCATATGCCCCACCTGCTCACAATGATAACATAGTCTGACCCTAGAAGCTGGAGTTAGCTGCCTACAACCCTAGCGATGTGGCCCTACTTTCCGCACTTGTGGCACCCTGAAGAAGATCGACAAAATCATGCATCTTGCTGCACTTCCCACAAGTGTGACCCTTTCGGCCACCAAATCTAGTATCAGCAGTCTTATACTGCTTCAGCGCTGGCTGCGAATGCACCGGGGCCTGCTTCTGCTCCCTCACCTGGAGCTCGATCTCCAGCTCACGCCGTCTAGCGGTCTCCTGTAACTCCAGTAGAGTATCACAACGCCGTGTAGCAAAAAAACTCTCGGATGTCAGTCTTGAGCATGCTCAGATAACGAGTCATCTGAGCCTGCTTGGAAGCAAAATTCGGGCAAAACATCGCCCTCTTAGTGAACATCCAGGTGATCTATGTCACTGACTCCGTACCTTGTCTTAGGTCCAAAAACTCCTGAGCTAATCTTTCGCGCTCCACCCTAGGAATGCAGCGGGTGCGGAACATCTCCTTGAATTGATCCCATGTCACAACAGCTCCCTGCTCATCAGAATACGACCTAGTAACCAATCTCCACCAATCCTTCGCTTCGGACCTCAACAGTTTCAGAGCACACCTGACCTTCTAGTCAGCAGGGCAGGAACAAGTGAAGAAACATCCCTCCACATCAGATAGCCACCTTATTGCTAAAATCGCGTCTTTAGCTCCATTAAAACTCAGGGGCTTCATGTTATCGAAGTCTCGATACTGAAACACTCGTGCTGGCCAAACACCCGTAGCCGCCACAGCTGCCGAGGCTGCAGCAACAGCAGTCTCAACAATGGTTGTGTCACACCCCAAAACTTGAACGACGGAAACTTTTGGGGGCGGAGGACGTCATGTACAATATCACAATAATGTATAATAGTAAACAAGCAACAACGTCATCCATTGCATTAATAATATAATTTTAATACAAGTATGTTCTGTATAGTTTATAAGACACCAAAAATATGAATCAAAATAAGAGATGAGTCTTGAACGTGCTCCATCTTCTCAAAACCTGGCATCGGTACCTATCTACTGATGATCTGAGAATACAAGTTATTTTGAAAGCGTAGATCAGCATTAAAGCAGGTGAGTTCATAAGTATTTTAGTGTCGTTGCTTGTATGAAAGTGTTTGTAAATGTTTGTAAGAGTTTGTAGTAAATGTTTGTATCTCCTAGAAAATCCTATATTTTCTACTAAAAGTAACCCTCTACCAAGGCCCAAATGTTATGTGTGTCGTGTTGTTTGTAAAAACGTATCTTTCCCATGTATGACTATCATTACCAAAATATAGTTTACATAACCGTTTATGTGAGAAGATCACAATGTGAATGCAATGGGAAAATAACAGTGTACAGTAGTATTGTATGTAAGTAACTACCAATGTACTAACTACCTTAAACCAGTTTGTTAATTAAGGTAAAACGTGATATGATTGTAACCATACTTGACAAACTAGTATAACACGATGCCCTAAGGCATCGAAATGGAATGACATTAGTCACCCGTAGATCTGTAGGTCCCACTATAGCTAGCAGCAAGGTGTAGGATACTCAATCCCATATAGATCTATACACCAACTCACACTCTCCCTCTAGGAAACTCCGATTGCAAAACGTGACACAACGGTAGATCGCCATGCCATGAAGTAGTGGCTCACATTAATGTTATAGTGTTCTAGTGTTTGTATAGTATGTTCTAGTGTATTGTATGTTCTCTCTATACTAGTGTAGTGTATGTTCTCTTTGTTTCTCATCATAGTATGTTTGTTTTGTTTCTCTTTATAGTGAGTATTGTTTCTCGTTATAGTATTCTCTATCTGTTTCTCTTTATAGTGAGTATTTTTTCTTGTTATAGTAGGTACTGACTCATGTATGAACTGACTCTTTGTATGTTTCGTTGTTCTAGTAATAGTAATAGTGACTTCCTAAACTATACCTATTATAGTTTACTAGTAATGTTGTTTGTATGAATGAACATGTTTGTACACCTTTACTACATAACGGTATTGAACTGAATGTAGAACTTTAATATCCATATACATACACATAATATATAACTAAGATTCAAATGACCATCAGACAAACAACCGAATACCCTAAGTCCACAACCAAACAAGGAACAGGAAATAAGGCGAGGTATCAGTCCTAAGTCCTTTCAATCCTACTTATATAACTATATCTATATAGGCATGATTTTGAGAAAAACATAATTTTAAAAGAGTTTAATAAAGATTTTTGTATATAAAAGAGTTTGTAAAACCATTTGAAGCAGTTTGTTTGATTACACAGTTTAAAGTATAGTAAATCCATCTGTTTGATAGTTATTAATCACATATGATTGATATAATAACTATAATGTTTCAACTAGTATCCCCCCATAAAAGCATTTAAAATCATTTAAAAGGTAAGTTAAGGGGTATGAACTCACCTGTAGAGAGTAGTTCAGATGAAAGAGTGGTATAGGATACTAAGTGTCAAGTGAAGACTTGAGCACACACAAGGATCATATTTAGCATATAATGACACATACATGCATATAATTAGTGTTTAAACAACTAATCATATAAGGAAAGACACCCTAGGACTTAGGAAACACTTATATTGAAGTGTTAGAAGTACAAAGGGTTGCATTTAAGGGGTGTATGGCCACACAATGGTGTTTATGGCCAAGGAGTTCATGGTCTTAGGAGTTCACGGCCATAGAGTTTATGGCCTCATGAGTTTCCAGCCATAAACTCATGATGATTTGTGCTAAATGGTATTTTAAGGTCTTACAAACCACAAGGAAGTTTTCTAGCCTTAAGTCCAAGCCTTAGGAAGGAGTTATGGTCCATATGCACCACTAACTAGGGTTTACAGCCAAGAGAGATGCTCTTGGCTGTAAACACCTCTTGTTCTTGGGAAATGGATGATTTCAAGGTGCTTAACATGAGTTGCAACTAAATATCGAGTATAGGGATGTAATACTTACGATATAGAAGCTAAAAAGGTTGATTTTGGACCAAAACACTAGTGTGTGTTCTTGGTGTTCTTGGTGAAATGAAGAACACTTGAAGATCTAACCAAAAGAAGAGATTTCATGGATGAAATCATGTATCTTCACTAGATATGGAAGGATATCAACTTGAAAATGGAAAGATTACTTACTAGATTGAAGATCAAGATGAAAGTTCGTGATGATACTTGAGAGATAAGTCGAGTTATTGAGGTGAAATGGTGAATAATGAAGAAAAGAGATGGAATATCATGTTTAAGGACATGAGTTTACGGCCACCTTGAGTTTATGGCCGTAAACTCACATGGTGTGGCCGTAAACTCCACATGATGAAGTTTACGGCTTGCTTGGTGCACAATGGACTCAAGCAGATACTTCCTAACACCCGATCCTTGGTGGTACTAGGCTTAGGATGCTCAAACAGACTCTAAACAGTGCTAAAAGTTAGCAGAAACAAGTTTGTCTTCGACTGAATTGAATGGTTATACAAGATAGAAATTTCGGGTTGTCACAGGTTGCGTATCTGTCATCAAAGTACTCCATCATTGTGGTCTTGATAGACCCGAATATCTTTGGTATCTGTCCCTGGACAATCTCGACCACCTCCTCTCGGATGATCTCCCTGACACGATCCCCTTTCAATGCTCGCCTATCCTGGCTGCCAGCTCCCGATCCTGACCAGGATCCGGTCTTAAATCGTCTTGTAGTCACCATACAAAAAATATATTAGGAATACATCAGATAATTCGCATAAACAACAACAGAGAACCAACTCTCAACCAAAACCCTAAGGGTTATGACTTCCTTGCTATGCATATAGGTCCTGTGCTTTCAGTAGTACGGGCTCATACTACCTTCCACACTTACCCATATTTGTCTCAAGTATCATCACAATGCCATAATAATATACATAAGCATAGGTGAGTGCTCAATCCTCACTCCTAGAGGAAGGCTAAACATCTCACAACTGGCCAACTGACCCTGCAAAACTCATCCATGAAACTTCCACTAACCCTGCAGCATTAGTGTATGCTAGTCATACATAACACTGGACCCTATGGACATCCGAATGTCCGATCCTAACCTAAGCCCTTCATCAAATAAAAACATGAAATAAGGCCAAACCAAACATTCTCAAGCTATAAGATCTTAGTTATGTATGACCGTGATGCATACCCTAAGCAACTACAGTAATGATGTCAATTTCATATAAGGAACCCTAGGCTATTAGGCGTTATGTAATCAGGCAATTCTATCATGCAATTCCTGAAGGTCCCTTCCCTATCACTAGCATGTTTTTCTAACATATCATAATATCAATAACAGTATGGTATTTTGGGGTCAACTTACTGGCTCTGGTTGATCGTACACTTCACATCCTCCTTTAGTATTTTGAAAACCATTTGAAAATCATTTTGAAAATATTTTCCTTAGTTTGAGACTGGATTCACACGAGTGTTCCTCCAATTCACTTATACCAAGGCTCTGATACCAACTTGTAACATCCATCAATTTCACAAAAAGTTTTAAACTTTTTCAAGCATTTAAAAACCATTATTTATTAAAAAAATGTTTTCAAAATAGTTTCATCAGAGTATCCTAGAAATCCAAATCATAAAATGTGAGGAGGTGCATGATCAAGCCTTTATCTTCCCATGATCCTTTGAAGTACCTTAAACCATAAACCAAACTATAAGCCCGAATGTGACAACCCGAAGTTCGTTCCGTCATCGTAACCCGTTCCGTCATTAAAAATTCGTCGTTTTGAATTGTTTCCGTTTCGTTTCTAAATTAAGTCATTAATTTTGAGTTTTCCATTATGACTTAATTGGTATCCAAACACGTTAGAAACTCATGAAAACGCCCCAAATTATTATTTGGAAAAATTTTAGTTTTATTCCGTCGGGTTATAAACAATTAAATCGGGTGCGACCAAAAGCCTCGCTTAACATCAGTATCGGGTAGAATTCCACCGGACCACCAACTCAAGCCTTATATAAAGGATGAGTGAACTTCAATTTAGATTTTTACCACCACATCATAACTTTCTCTCTCTACTCTCTCTCTCTCTAAAACTCGAAATTGAGCCAAAATCATCCAAATCAAGCTCCAAATCGGTAAGATAACTATCCTAGCTCATAGTATAACATCTTTAGCCTTCAAATTCGTGTTTAAATCATGAAATAGGACCAAAGACTTGTGTTTACGGTCTAGGAACCTCCCTAAACCATGAACACCTATAAATGGGGTTTTGGAGCCCCAAAACCCTTCCAAATCACTTCTAGTGCTTAGATAAGGCTAAAGGACTTGCATATACGAGATTTGAACACCAAAATCTTACCTTTTGGGGAGTAAACTTGAGTTTACGGTCCAAGAACATTCTTGGACCGTAAACCCTCATTCATGGACCATAAACATCATTTAAGGTGTTAGTTTGCCCCTAAACACCTCCAAAAAGCTTCCATAAGAGTATAGAACCTTATAATCCTTCAAGAGATGCACCAAATCATACTCAAAAGAGTCACACTTGAGTTTACGGCCCAAGAACATTCTTGGACCGTAAACACCTCTTCTTGGACCTTAAACTCCTCCAATGGGTGTTAAAGTGCCCTTAACACCTTGTATGGCTTAGAAATAGGTCTAGAACTTAGCATGCTTAACTTTCAACCACCAAATCGCATGAATCATGGATAAACATGAGTTTACTGCCGTAAAATCATGTGTTGAACGTAGTAAACTCACCAAGAACATCTTCATAGACTGTAAAATCCTTTCCAAGGTCAATTCAAGTCCCAATCACTTCCTAAGCCATGGAATCAACCCTAGAACCTTCCTATGTGCATTGTACTCGACCTAGGACCACCAAAACAATTTAAGGTTGGGTACACAAGAGTTTATGGCCTAAACTCCTAGTTTACTGCCGTAAACTCCTCAAATGGTCCTTAGGATGTCCAATTTGCCTTCCAATGCCTTAAAACCAAGCCTAGCATTACCCCACAAGAGTTGTAAGACCATTAGGCACCCAAGGACACCTCCACCATGAGTTTACGGCCGTAAACTCATGGGGAGTTGGTCATTAGGTCCGTAAACTCTCTTATGAGTTTACTCTTGAAGAGTAAACTCCTTATCCAAGCCATATACGTCCATAGATGCTACCCGGGTCACTCCAAACACTTGAATTGAAGTGTTTTCGCGTCTAGGAGTGTATATCCTCAACTAATTAGTAGTTCAAAGCCTAATTAGATACAAATGTGTATCTTTTCATATTACATAGGAACCTCGCACGCGTTCAAGCCCCAAACTGACATTTAGCATCCGAACCGACACGCTTTTCGACCGGTGAGTTCATACCCCTACTCTTTTTCCGTGTTTTTCAAATGTTTTCAGGGGGGGAATACAAGCAAAAGTACAAGGAAATCTTGTACTTAAACTTATTATTTTCAGTTCAAATGTTTCATAATTTGTATGCTTTTAATATTGAAAACCGTATTAACCAATAGTTCGAATTACAGAGTTAGCTTTCAGACTAATCATAGATTTCTTGATAAAGTGTTATAATCTATGTTATATTTCATAATTTACGAATAATTCCTACTAATCATCAATTAGGATTAATACTAATAAGATACGCCCTCGGATATTAATAGAACGAATACGAAAGTACAGTTAGAAACAGAGAGAATACGAAAGTACAGTTAGAAACAGAGCGAATACGAAAGTACATCTAGGAATAAAATGAATACTAAAAAAATACGATTACGAATACGAATACGAATACGAATACGAATACGAATACGAATACGAATACGAATACGAATACGAATACGAATACGAATACGAATACGAATACGAATACGAATACGAATACGAATAAGAATACAAATACGAATACGAATACGAATACGAATACGAATACGAATACGAAAATGAAATTACGCCTTTAGATACATTCGAGTGTAGGACAACTAGGATATCAGAATATCTAACTAATACGACAAGTATGATAGATACTAGGGCATAGCATTTCAAGCGAATAACTAACTCACACATAGGAAAATAAGGGTTTATCCTGGGATAACGAAATGTTCCTAATCAAACCATGGAATAAACTAATAACTAACTCACACATAGGAAAATAAGGGTTTTTCCTGGGATAACAAAATGTTCCTAATCAAACCGTGGAATTAACGAATAACTAACTCACACATAGGAAAATAAGGGTTTTTCCTGGGATAACGAAATGTTCCAAATCAAACTGTAGGATAAACGAATAACTAAACTTTACTTAAAAGAAAATATGGGATTTTCTTGGATGACAACTTTTTCAGAAAACCAAAGGAAACCTGTTCTTCTATAAAAACTTAACCGCTTATGAACTCACCAGCTTTATGCTGATTTTCAAACTGCTTGTATTCTCAGGTCCACATTAGACAGGTACCCAACGATCCTTTTGGCGAAGACGGAGTATGTAGAAGACACGTCTTTACTTTTATTCATATGATATATATGTGTATAACACATGTAACTCTTTGTTTTGAGACAAATGTTATAATTCTATGTAATGTAATGTTTTGTGTTTACTACGCTTACTATGTACATTGGTTGCGATATTCATGACATCCTCCACCCCGGAACGTTTCCGCCTTTGGTTTCGGGGTATGACAGATTGGTATCAGAGCCCTTGTTTATAGTGAACTAGTATACCAAACCTTACATGGTATAAGACTATAAACACTAAGGGGCCTAAGTGCTCTGAACTAAAAGTATAATTTAAAATATAAGTATTTTCAAAAGTATACAAGTATACCTAATCGTCGAAATCCGAAACTACAAGTAGAACAAAACATAAGTAAATGGGTGTTGTACACTGCGGTTAAACCTAGGCAGTTATGTAGTCGTGTCTAGGATCAATGTAGCCTGGCCAACTATATTCATTCGAGACACGGCCAACCTGTGCTTGGGAGTGATTATGGTATGCGGCATGCCTAAAACTTACCCAATACCCAAACAACGAGCCGTCGTCACAGCGAATCATGAAATACTATGGGAGTATTTCTCAAGGCAAATCCGTTATAGAGATTCTTATCCCAGCGTTGTTCCTCAATCATTCCTTAGCGATAGTTTATCTGCTTTGATAACTCTTTCCTGCTTTATCGCTTAATATAATTCTATATCTGACTTAATGAGATATCCCCTTTTCCATATCTCTTGATTCAATTCAGAGGACTTACCATCCTCTCTTTCCTAATCTTTTTAGATCAAGATGCCTCCAAGAAAGAGACCCAGTTCAAAGAACAACAATCCTCCTCCGCCACCACCTCCTCCTCAATTCGATCCTGTCATATTTCAAGCAACTGTCAACGCGAAACCCACATTCTTCAATGGCACAGGAGGTGTCATTGCCCTAACTCGGTGGTTAGAAAAAATCAAATCTATCTTCGAGATCTGTGCTTGTTCAGAATCCGACAAGGTGAAATTCGCCGCCTGCACGTTTACCGATAATGCGCTGACTTGGTGGAACGGCTGAGTCAAATCTCTAACCCTACCTATAGCCAATGCTATGGGTTGGGAAGTCATGAAGGAACTTCTGTTCGCAGAGTACTGCCATCGGGGCGAAATTCAGAAGCTGGAGCATAAACTCTGGAACCTGAAGATGAAAGGTTCCGATATCACCACTTACACTTCAAGGTTTGACGACTTGGCACTTCTTTGTCCGGGGATGGTTACTCCGGAGAGTAAGAAGATTGAGAGGTTCATCTAGGGGTTGACCCAGCCGACCAAAGGGAACGCTTTAGCTGCAAAGCCGGATACATACGACAGCGCCAAATGCCTAGCGCAAATCTTGATCGACCATAGTGAGAACATAGAGGAAACAGGCACCACTCCTGAGTCGACAGAGAAAAGTGGTGAGAAAAGAAATTTTTGGGAGATGGAGAAGAAAAGTCAGCCTTCACAGGAGTTCTTGAAGAAACAGCAGAGAGTGGCAGTCCACGCTGCCACTACCCTTTCTCGACCGGTGAGTTCATACCCCTACTCTTTTTCCATGTTTTTCAAATGTTTTCAGGGGGGAATACAAGCAAAAGTACAAGGAAATCTTGTACTTAAACTTATTATTTTCAGTTCAAATGTTTCATAATTTGTATGCTTTTAATATTGAAAACCGTATTAACCAATAGTTCGAATTGCAGAGTTAGCTTTCAGACTAATCATAGATTTCTTGATAAAGTGTTATAATCTATGTTATATTTCATAATTTACGAATAATTCCTACTAATCATCAATTAGGATTAATACTAATAAGATACGCCCTCGGATAATAACAGAACGGATACGAAAGTACAGTTAGAAACAGAGAGAATACGAAAGTACATCTAGGAATAAAACGAATACTAAAAAAAAATACGAATACGAATACGAAAGTACGCCTTTAGATACATTCGAGTGTAGGACAACTAGGATATCAGAATATCTAACTAATACGACAAGTATGATAGATACTAGGGCATAACATTTCAAACAAATAACTAACTCACACATAGGAAAATAAGGGTTTTTCCTGGGATAACGAAATGTTCCTAATCAAACCGTGGAATAAACGAATAACTAACTCATACATAGGAAAATAAGGGTTTTTCCTGGGATAATGAAATGTTCCTAATCAAACCGTGGAATAAACGAATAAGTAACTCACACATAGGAAAATAAGGGTCTTTCCGTGGGATAACGAAATGTTCCAAATCAAACTGTAGGTTAAACGAATAACTAAACTTTACTTATAAGAAAATATGGGATTTTCTTGGATAACGACTTTTTCAGAAAACCAAAGGAAACCTGTTCTTTTACAAAAACTAAACCGCTTATGAACTCACCAGCTTTATGCTAATTTTCAAACTGCTTGTATTCTCCGGTCCACATTAGACAGGTACCCAGTGATCATTTTGGCGAAGACGGAGTACGTAGAAGACACGTCTTTACTTTTATTCATATATATATATATATATATATATATATATATATATATATATATATATATATATATATATATATATATATATATATATATAACACATGTAACTCTTTGTTTTCAGACAAATGTAATAATTCTATGTAATGTAATGTTTTATGTTTACGACGCTTACTATGTACATTGGTTGCGATATTCATGACGTTCTCCGCCCCGGAACGTTTCCGCCTTTGGTTTCGGGGTGTGACACCGAAGCTTAGTGAGTTCCCCCAAAATAATCATACAACAATAATACACATACAATAAGAGCATACTATGGCCCAATCAACCATCGAGTCTGAATGCCAACATACTACGGGTCCAATCAGCCACGGGATGGTATACCCTCGGCCCACAACCATCGGGTTGGAATGCCCACATACAATGAGTCTAATCATCCTCAGGATGGAATGCTCTTGGCTCACAACCATCGGGTTGGAATGCTCACATACAATGAGTCCAATCATCCTTGGGATAGCGATCTTAATAGATCATACCCACATAGAAACATCCTATCTACTAGGACACCGATCCAGTAGATCATAATAGTAACCAAGCAGGATAACAATCCAAAGGGCCAGCCTTGGTGCCTTCGACCCTTTAGTATAGTGAGGAAGACTCACCTCACAATGTCGAACTAAACTGAAAATATCAAGCTCTTGAATCACGGCTCCAAACTCAAACACCTATAACCACCATAGGACCAATTCCATCAAGACCCAAATTACCAAAATACCCCCAGAAATCAAACTTGGTCAACCATGGTCAAAGTCCAAGTCAACAGTCAAGGTCAACAGTCCATGTTGACCCGACTCGTTGAGTGCAACTAGAAACTTGTCGAGTTCCTTCAGAACTCAGAAAATAGGAAAAACCCTAACTAACTCATCGATTTATCTCATCAACTCAGCGAGTCCACTTAAAATCAAGAAAGCGGGAAAACCTTTATCCAACTCGTCGAGTTGGCTAAGCAACTCATCGAGTTCCTTCAACCCTTTTCTGATTTAGACACCTTTAAGCGAACCCAAGGCTCCAAACTATAGATCTAGACCCCTATGGTGTAGTTACCATGTAAAGTTTCTAACTTTGTGTCCATGCATGGCCTTAAGAGGCCAAAACACCCAAAAATAAGCTTAGGAAGAGATTTAGGGCATGGAGAAAGGCCGAGACTAGATAAAGCTGAAAACTTTATGTCCATGAGGGCCTAGAGGAGTCCAGATCTGAACTCTTCACTTCAAAACTTGCTGAAAACCAGAAATGCCTCAAGAATAAGCTAGAAATGACCCAAAACTCTTGAATGGAGAGATCTAACAAGAAAATGATCAAGGTAATGACTTTTTACCTTCAAATGAATACCAAAACGAAGTAAATGCTAGATCTACAAGCTCCGTCTCATTCCAAGCTTCTCAATCTTCAATTCTCTTCAAGAAATGCACCAACACACACTCTTTAGCCTCACACACACACACACACTCAAAATAGGAGGTTAGCTCAATTAGGGTTTGTTTCTGGATGTGAAGGTGGTATGTGAGGCTGGAGGGAGGACTTAAGGTCCTTTAAATAGGGTGAAAACCCTAAAAATTAGGGTTTTCATGTACAGTCTCAACTCGTCGAGTTGGGGTCCTCCAACTCGTCGAGTAGGTTCCATAAACCACGCGGCCTGATCTGTTTCTACACGACGAGTTGGGGCAGCCAACTCGTCGAGTAGGTCCATAAATATGAATATAGAAGCTTTAAATTTATACCTGGGAGTCGAGATGTTACACCTTACTTTTATTTTGTTTTAATTATAAAATTATACCCTTTCAAATGTATAAAATTAATCTGAAATATTTTGTAGGTATAATTTTGGGGGCAATTGTTGTGCCTAGCTAGCCCAATGACATGATCTTTAGGCCCGAAGGGAATGCGCTTACATGATATTGGGTCTTCTATGACCTAATTCTGTGTAAAAGGACTTTCAATAGCTTTATCGTGCTGTTGATCCCCAAGGGACCATTGGTACTGCTAGCAATGTTGAGAAGTCAAATGCGATTCGGGCCAAGTGCCTTTCGTATTCACGATAGCCTTGAACGACTTATGGAAATAATGGGGGCTTCGTACCCTCCTTTCTCCTCGGTTGTGGGGCTATGAGAAGTCAGGGTGGTTGGATTAAGTGAGTAGTACGCACGACGCCTAAGGGATCATTTGTATTTGGTAGTTGTAAACTAGTCATTTTCATTAATGCATGATTATAACGACTCACAACCCATAATTAATCCAATGTCACATGGAATTATCGAAAACAAACGTCGTATTGGTATAACAATAAATAAGACACGTAATTTGATGTATTAGGAAAACATCGGGTTTTCCTGGGGAAATTCAACACTTTCACCTATGTGATGTATACAAAGTCTAACAATTATTCACGTTTAGAAAAATCAACAAGCATACTTACGGATCTTCACACTTTTTCTTATATACAATACTCTTTTCAGAAAATATCGGATTTTCTGGTGGTTTTCAAAGTTATACAAATCATTTCTTTTCAAACATTACTTATGAACTCACCAACATTTCATATGTTGACGTTTTTCCAAAATACTAGTATTCTCAGGTAACAGGTAAATCGAAGAAAATGTATCCAGTGATGTCATGATGTTTTGTTTAAAGAGTATCGAACGGTTTATGTTTTGGAAATGTAATGTTTTAAAACAATGTACTGAATGTAAACAATATCGGTTGTAATATTTCAATGTATGGTGATGATTGATGTTATGATTCATGTATAATCATTCTGATGGTATTCAATTAAGTCACAATAGCCCTCGGACGTTTCCGCCGTCTGGTTCGGGGGTGTGACAACTTTTAACATAAAAGATGGCTAGAATTACATACCTTGTAGTTGATTTGATTCCTTGAAAACCTAACATCCCAAGTGTGATGCCTCAAATGATTCACACAACACCAAATGCTTTGGAATAACTTTAGAGTATGTATAACACTTGTAAAAAATCGGCTTGCCCTCTCTTGTTCTTAGTGTAGTCGATTTTGGTGAGTATCATGTTCTTTATATAGTGTGTCACATCTAGGGTTACACCATGTAAACCCTAATGTGACATGACTCTTCATTTCCATGACCCATGGGTTTCTAACTCCCATGGAGCATCCTATGGGTTTAACCCAACTTGATAATCCGTGGAGCCTTTTAGCCCACTATACAAGTTATGGATGATTTACACAATCAACCCATATATTTAATTAGTCATCTTTTGATCACTTAATTAATTCCAAATTAATTCTTGATCGATACTAATTAAATAATACTATTAATATATTAGAACTTAGAATATATTAATAAACCACAAGTGTTATTTCTCTCATTTAGTCTATCCAAATGCATGATGTCATGCAACCCAAATGGACCATACCGGGTCAGGTCAAGTACATACCAAATATAGTTATGGACTTAGACACCTTATCTAACAGTAATCTGGGAGAAACTCACTAAGCTTTGTGCTTATGGTTTTTAGTTTTGTTTTCGGTACTTCTAGTTCCAAGGGGAAGAGCTCGAGTTGACTGCATCGCACACACCACTGGAGTTCCGCATTTGACATTCACTTTGATTTTGATAACACTTGATGTATTGGCTTTGTTGTGATGAATGTTTGACATTTGAAAATACTATTTTATCTGTCATAAGAAAATGAAATTTTTGGGACCATATTTTTGGGGTGTTTCAGTATGAAGATAATGAAGGTGAAGGTGAAGATGAAAGTGAGTGTACTCCTGGTGATATCAATCAAGCTAAATTTGATGCTTTAACTAATGATGTACTGAATGAAAAGGAACAATGCTTGAATAATAACAGAGGAGCGGGTCTTGTTGATCGTCATGGTCGTTTCTTCCAGACCAGTGGGTGTAAACCAATTGTTAATGGGGGTGCAGTCTTCTTTTTTTCCTTGTCTCCTACTATTTAACCCCATGAGGATGTTGCTGTTTCTAAAATACCTCCGGCTGATGTGCTTTCGCTGGTGGCTACTATAATAGTGCCTCAGTCGACTGCCCCAACTGCTACAGTAACAGGGACGGTGGATGATGGTGTTTTGGGTGTAGATTTTTTGAATGCTAATTCTGATTCTCTTTCATAGCCTCTGGGCTGTAGACCTGATGCTGATGTTGATCCGATTCCAAAAGCAGCCAATTCAAATTCTCATGGTTCGTCAAAACTTGTGAAAAAATGAGTTCCTGTAATATCAAAGATATTGTTGATATTATGAAACAATATGTTGAAATGGGAGGGTTACTTGGTTATGATACGAAAGGTAATAAAGACAAGATTAGAGAGATATTGGCTAGTATTGTTGTTATTCAAGTTGATCAATGAATTGCATGTCTTTGAATATATATGTAGCACCCGAACTTGTGAATATATATGTAGTACCTGAACTTGTCTTAAAAGAAGTTGGGTGAGTTCAATTTGTATTCAGTATAGGGTTTCTTTCTTGGGTTTACAAGAAACAAGGATGACTCAGTTGGACTTGTTTAGAGTCTGGAGTATGTGGGGGAATTGTAATTTTGATTTTGCTTAGTAGTGCTCATGGGAGATCAGGAGGTATTTTATCTATATGGGACCCAAGTGTTTTTATTTAAAACATTATTGTTTGCTCTAGTAATGTTGTTATAGTTGGTGGTGTTTGGGTTCCATTTAATATGGAGTGCTATATGGTGAACGTTTATGCGTTTATAAGAAGACAGGGGTAATTATATTATTTTTGGTGACTTCAATGTGGTTAGAAGTGAAGATGAGAGATTTGGGTCTATCTTCTGTCATGCTTCTGCTAGAGATTTTAATGACTTTATCGATGATATAGGTATGGTGGATGTTCTGATGACTGGAAAGAAATTTACTGGGGCTGACCCTTCAAATGTCAAACTTAGTAAACTGGATCGGTTCTTGATCTCAGAATCGATTTTGGTAGATTCCAGGCGTTACAGGTGGTTGTGTTGGATAGGAAATGGTCTGACCATTGTCCTATTTTGCTTCATGATTAAAAGGTCGATTCTGGACCTTCTCCTTTCAAGTTCTATAATTCTTGGTTGCTTTTGGATGGTTTCGATGATATGATTCTTGGGTCTGTTAATGAATTTATGCCTAATCAAAGTTGGAGCTAGTTTGTTTTGTTTAAAAATAAACTTAAATTTATTAAGAGTAAAGTTCGGGAGTGGCATTCTCGGGCTAAGGAGGTGCGCGATGTGCATAAATTGCATCTGGAGTCCCGGTTATATGATATTGATTGTTCTATTGATGATGGTGCCTTTTCTAGCGATTTGCATAGTGAAAGGAAACATATTCTTAGGGAAATTGCTTATCTTGAGAAACATGTTACTTCGGATGTTGCTAAAAAAGCTAAAGTGAAATGGTCGGCTGAAGGGGATGAGAATTCTGTTTTTTATGGTATATTAAAAAAAGCGTCAAATGTTAATTCGAGGGGTTTCTGTTAACAGGGATTGGGTGACACATCCGTTGGTGGTTAAAAAAGATTTTTTTTTGATTTTTATTCCTCCAAATTTCAAGCATTTAATAATATTCGGATAGTGAATAGAAGTAATCAGTTTGCTAGTATTGGTTCTGACAATGTGGATTTTTTAGAGAAGCCGTTTTCGCCAGAAGAAATTAAGGAGACAGTTTGGGATTATGGTGGAGAGCGTGCTCCTGGTCCAGACGGATTCTTTCTCTAGTTTCTTAAACATTACTGGGATATTTTAGGTGGTGATGTGGTTGAATTTGTGCATGAATTTTTCAATAAACCTATTATCCCAGCAGGATGTATTTCGTCGTTTATTATTCTCATCCCGAAGAATGATAGTCCTTTAGTCGTGAAGGATTATAGGCCCATTAGCCTCATTGGGATGCAGTTTGAAGTTATTGCTAAACTATTAGCAAAAGGGTTGGCTTTAATTCTTCCTAAGGTTATTGGAGTGAAGCAGTCGACTTTTCTTAAGGGACGACAAATCTTAGATTGGCCGCTTATGGTGGGTGAGTTGGTTTCTTGGTGTAAGAAGAAAAAAAAAGAAATTTATTATCTTTAAAGTTGATTTTGAGAAAACTTATGATTCAATCAGTTGGGATTATTTGGATCAAATTATGGTGTTTGTGGGTTTGGGGATAGATGGCGGTTGTGGATCAGAGGGTTATTTAAAAATGCAAAATCTTCCTTTCTTGTTAATAGGAATCCCATATAAGAATTCAAGTTGTTCAGAGGTTTGAGACAGAGTGATACTATCTCCTCGTTCTTGTTTCTTATTGTTATGGAGGGGCTTCACATTACCATGGAGGATGTGGTTGCTTCAGGTAGATTTCAGGGTGTCAATGTGGGAGATTCTAACTTTGTGTTATCTCATCTTTTCTATGTGGATGATGCATTATTTCTGGGTAAATGGGATGAAAGAAACATTAGGAATATTATTACTATTCTTCGGTGTTTTTATATGGTTTATGGTTTAAATATTAATCTCTTTAAATCTAGCCTTGTGGGGGTTGGAGTGGATCAAATTCAGGTTGTTTCTTTAGCTTCTTTTAGAGTTGTGTAATGGCTACTCTTCCTTTTTCTTATCTCGGGATTCCATTTGGTGGCTCTATGACTCGTGCTAGTAGTTGGGACACTATCGTTGATCACTTCCATAAAAGACTTTCAGCTTGGAAAGTCAAGCTTCTTTCCATAGGTGGTTGTTTAACTCTTATCAAATCGGTTCTAAGTAGTCTTAGTATTTATTTTTTCTCGATTTTTAGAATACCTGCTACTATTTGTCATGTGTTAGAAGCTTCTAGAGCTTGATTTTTATGGGGTATGGAAGAAGATCAAAGGCGTATTCATTGGGTGAAATGGGATGTTATTTTAAATTGAAGAGATAAAGGTGGTTTAGATGTTGGTAGTTTGGATGCTTTCAACCAGGCGCTCCTTTACAAGTGGAAGTGGTGTTTTTTTGTGAAGCATGATCATTATAGATTAAAGTAATCAAGGGGTTGGATGGGGTTAATGGAGGCTTTCTTGGGGGTTCTCGGCCTATAAGAGGGATCGGGGTGTGGAAAAAATAGTGGGACATATTAATCAATTGCATGAACAGAATGTTATAGACGTAAATTCGATGTCTATTGTGATTGGTGAAGGGTCTATTGCTAGATTTTGGGAGGATGCATGGTGTGGGGCATGCTTCTTAAAACGTTTTCCCACAATTTGTATGCTTTATCTGTTTTGAAAGGTGGGCTTGTTCTAGATTTTTGGAGTTCTTCTGGCTAGAATTTCTCTTGGTGTCATCTAACTAGAGGTGGAGTGGAATCTGAGCAGTTGAAGAATCTTATTGAGCTTTTAACCCCCATTGTACTGACCTCTAACCCGGACATGTATACTTGGGATTATGATCCAAGTGGTACTTTTTTGGTTAACTCTGCTAGACGTCATATTGATTCTTATACTCTTTCTGATAGAGGGGTTGTTACCCCCTAGAATAAGCATGCTCCTATTAAAGTTAGTATTTTTTGTGGAGATTGTTATTAAACAGAATTCCTATTAGATCGATTCTGGTGGATAGAGGAGTGGATTTAGAGTCCATTCTTTGTCCAATTTGTCAAGCTGGCCAGGAAGATGTCTCTCATTTTTTCTTTCAATGTGATGTGGGTCGTCAGATTTGGAAAAGTGTGGAGCTTTGATTAGATGTTTCGATTCCAACGCTCATGGGATCTTCTGATATGTTGTAGTGGATTGATACCACTATGGTGATTACTCGAGAGTGTTCCATCTTGGATGCAGTTTGCATGATAGTGTTGTGGGTGATCAGGTCTTATAGGAATTTCATTATTTTTAGCCCTAATAAGCTTAAGAAACAATTTTTGTTTGATAATATTGTCGATCTTTCTTTTCGTTGGTTCTCCTATCAGAACTCTAAGGGTAGCCATAGTTGGACATTATGGATGCGTAATCCTTTGATGCCTTGATTTTGTATTTTTTTTTCTGCTAGCTCTTAGCTAGGCTTTTCTGAGTTTATATAAAGTTTTGTTGTTCAAAAAAAATAATTAATGATAACCATATCCAATGGCTACCAAAATACATTAACGATCTGTAATGGTTACGACTCGATTTTGTCCAATAACCGAACCAAACCGTCTAATACATGGCCTACATCGAACCACCCCAATCACGTTGCCACAATAGCACCATTCTCCGCTCCCACCGACTTTGGTGCCACATCGTGTATATGTGTGTTCATATGTTCATACACACATATATGGATAGTCTATATGTGTGTTCATATGTTCATACACACATATATGGATATGTTCTTGTACGTAATGTGCGTCTTCATGTACCTAATAGTTAAGTCCTTGGTCAAAACTATGAAACCGACAATAGACCCACAGAACGAAGATGAGATGATAAAGTTGTGGGTGATATTTTAACTGATAAGGAAAATTATAGAAACAAGTGAACTTGGTGATTCGTCATACTCTCTAGGACAATGCTCAAAAAATGAAAACAAGAATAATGAATAAATAATAATGATATAATATGTAAGATGCTTTTGTGTGATATGCAAACGAATGTAAAAACATATATTTGAGGCCGTGTAATCTTTATTTATAGTCATATACATATTTGGATATGTTTTACATACACAAGTTGGGCTATTAAGCTATAGGAATTTATGAAAAAAACATATTATTATCATTTTATAAATTTATATATATATATATATATATATATATATATATATATATATATATATATATATATATATATATATATATATATATATATATATATATATAATGTTATCATGGTATCAGAGCAGAGGTTTGATACGTTGTTAGAAGTCTTTGTAGCAGTCATCTAGGGTTACTGTAGCATGCCGTTTTCATTTATTGTCACTGGTATTCGTTTTTTTGATGTGTTCATTCGTTGCTACTGTTGGTTCGTTGCTGTTGTTGGTTTGTAATTGCTGTTGATTCATTATTTAAGTGATTGCTTCCACTAGTTTGTTACTCCTTTCATTCTCAGATTGTTATATTGTCATTGTGGTTATTCATTCACTATCAACATGACTGGAAAGGATGATTCCCTTCAGCCAATCAGTACTCGTTTGGATGGAAAGAATTATACGTATTGGAGTTACGTTATGAAGAACTTCCTTTGTGGGAAGAATATGTGGGGCTATGTCACTGGGACTAAAGCCAAACCCTCAGTGCCTCAAACTGAGAATTTTGATATGTTGCTTGATGCTTGGGAGAATGATAACTCCAAGGTTATTACTTGGATCAATAACTCTGTTACTCAGTCCATTGGTATGCAGTCGGCTAAGTATGATACAACAAAGGAAGTTTGGAATCACTTGGAGAGACTCTATACTCAGTCCAATTTTGCTAAACAATACTAGTTGGAATATGATATACGTGCCCTTCAACAGAATGACCAGAGCATTCAAGATTTCTATGCTGCTATGTCTGATCTTTGGGATCAATTGGCTTTTACTGAATCTAAAGAACTAAAAGATTCTGAGCCTTACATTGCTAGGAGGGAAGAACAACGCTTGGTTCAGTTCTTGATGGCCTTGCGTTCTGATTTTAAAGGTCTTCGTGGAACAATTCTTCATCGCTCTCCTATTCCTTCAGTTGATTCAGTTGTCCATGAGCTAATTGCATAATAGACTTGTATCAAGTCCCATTTAGATAAAGGGTTTAAAACAACCTCTACTCCTACTCCCGCTCTGTCTCCTCCAGTTAGTCTCGACAAACTTCAAGAGTCGCTTATGATGAGTGTGCATTCTGCAAACAGAAGAATCATTGGAAAGCATAGTGTCCATTGTTAGTCAACAAGGTTAAATCTGTTCAACCTCAGTCAGGGCAACAAAATAGGTCTGGTCAACAGAAGTTTCAGTCGCTTTCCTCTGGTACTCCTCTATGGACCCCTCGTCCTCCATAGTTTGCTGCAGCTGCTGTTCCACCAGTTGACACAGAATCTATTGGACATATGCCACCATCTACATTGGATCCCAAGGTGTTTGAGAGCTTTAGACAGTATTTGGCTTCTAATCCCACTGCCATGTCTGCATCTATGTCTCATTCTAGTCCTTCTTCATCTTGTACTTTAGGTATTCCCTCATCTTTGTAGATTTTAGATTTTGGTGCAACCCATCATATGACTCCTCATTTGTCATCATTTACTTCTTTGTTGCAAGTGTCATCCATTTCTATTAAGTCTGCTAGTGATACATCTATGCTAGTTGAGGGTGTTGGGTATGTCTCTGTTTCTCATATCACTCTTCCTGATGTTTATTACATTCCCAAACTTACTTTAAACCTTGCCTCAGTCAGTCGGTTATGCAAGTCTGGTAACTGGCTATTCTTTTCTGATTCTGTCTGTGTTATATAGGATCACCACACCCATAAGGTGATTGGGATCGGCCGTAGTGTGGGGGAACTATATGTCTTGGAGGTCCTCAAAGTATTTGCTGTTGTTGCTTCCAGCATTGATTTATCTTCTTTTTGTTTGAGTCCTTTGTCGTCCGAGTTTTATCTTTAGCATTCTCGTTTGGGACATGTGTCTGTATCACATTTGAATTTCTTAGAATCTAGTGGTGTTTTGGGTCATTTAAACTCTTGTGATATTTCTGATTGTAGTGGTTGCAAACTAGCAAAATTTTCTGCTTTACCCTTCAATAAAAGTATGTCTTGCTCTACTGCTCCTTTTGATATTATTCATTCTGATGTGTGAGGTCCTGCACCAGTATCCACAAAGGGTGGGTCAGCTTATTATGTATCTTTTATAGATGATTATACTCGATATACATGGGTTTATCTTATGAAACGCAGATCTGATTTCTTTGATATTTATAGCAATTTTAGAGCTCTTGCTAAAACTCAACATTCGACTGTGATTAAGTGCTCCAGGTGTGACTTAGGGGGTGAATATACCTCTAATGATTTCACTCAGTTACTTGCTTATGATGGTACCATACACCAATCTTCGTGTACTGACACACCTCAGCAAAACGGTGTGGCAGAACGAAAACATCGTTATATTGTTGCGAATGCCTTCTCATTGCTCCTGTCTGCACAGGTCCCTAGTGCCTTTTGGGGAGAAGCAGTCCTAACTGCTGTGTATGTGATTAATTGTATCCCTACTTCATTGAATTTAGGAATATCTCCTTTTGATAAGTTATATGGTCATCTACCAGACTACTATTCCTTACGAGTTTTTGGATGTACTTGTTTTGTTCTTCGTCCTCATGTTGAAAGGAACAAGTTGGGGCTGAAATCTGCTATTTGTGTATTTTTGGGGTATGGTATTGGTCAGAAAGGATACCGTTGCTATGATCCTGTGAGTCAGAAGTTATATGTTTCCCGACACGTTACTTTTTTGGAACATATTCCTTTCTACTCGATTCCTGCTACAACCCACAATGTAACAAAGTTTGATCTTCTACATATTAATCCTTTTAATGAAGATATAGAGGCTCAAAACTCATCTATGCCACATGATCCCTCAGCCCATGACACACCCACTTCTTCAGAGGGTGCCTCGACTCCACCTGTTCCTGAGCCTGATCCTCTAATTATTAAAGTTGAGGATCCACCTCCACCACCACCCCTCAGGAGATCTTCTCATCCTGTCAAGTCCACCAAGCTACCAGATTTTTCTTACTCTACATATTCAGGACTGTTTGCTTCATTTATAGCAAGCATCCATCATTTGTCCGAACTTGAATCATATAGAGAAGTTGTTTCAGATCCTCTTTGGCAGAATGCTATGGTTGAAGAACTCACTGCTCTTCATCAGACTCATACATGGGATTTGGTTTCTCTTCCTCCTGGAAAACATACGATAGGTTGTCGTTGGGTGTACAAGATAAAAACAAAAGTTGATGGTTCTGTTGAACGATATAAGGCTAGGCTTGTAGCAAAAGAGTATTCCCAACAGTATGGTTTTGACTACGAGGAGACATTTGCCCCAGTTGCAAAGATGACGACGGTTTGTATTATGACTGCAGTTGCATTAGTTCGACAGTGGAAGATCTTTCAAATGGATGTCAAGAATGCCTTTTTGAATGGTGACCTTCATGAAGAGGTTTATATGACCCCTCCTCTAGGAATTTAGCACCGACCAGGCGAGGTTTGTCGGCTTCGAAAAGCTTTGTATGGGCTTAAGCAAGCCCCTCGTGCTTGGTTTGAGAAATTCTCCATAGTGATTACCTCTCTTGGATTTGTCCAGAGTAATCACAATTCTGCTCTGTTTGTTAGATGCTCAAGTGCAGGACGTATTCTTCTATACTTATATGTGGATGACATGATTATTACAGGTGATGACCATGGTGGTATTGAGTCTTTGAAGCATGATCTAGCTCGTCGATTTGCTATGAAGGATTTGGGCTTCTGCATTATTTCTTGGGTATTGAGGTTGCTCAGTCTAAGAAAGGGTACCTTCTTTCCCAGACTAAATATATATATCTGACTTGTTTACACGGGTGAGAGTTTCTGACAATCGGACTGTAGATACCCCTCTTGAAACCAATGCACGATAGTCTCCAGCTGATAGTGTTCCCTTGTCTGATCCGAATTTTTTATCGCACTGTGGTGGGAAGTTTGGTTTATCTCATAGTTACTCTTCCAGATATTGCTCATGTTGTTAGTCAGTTTGTTACTGCACCTACCTATGTTCATTGGGGAGTTGTTCTTCATATTCTGAGATATCTTCGTGGCACTCAGTTTCAGACTCTCTTGTTTCCCTCGACGTTTTCTCTTGAGTTACGTGCCTATAGTGATGCTGATTGGGATGGTGATTGTCATGATCGTAAGTCTACCATTGGATTTTGTGTATTTCTTGGAGAGTCTCTTATTTCATGGAAGAGCAAGAAACAGGATGTTGTCTCTAGATCTTCCACGGAGGCTGAATATTGTGCTATGGCTGTAACTACATGCGAGATTATCTGGTTACAGTGGCTGCTTGCGGATATGAGAGTTTACATTTCTTCACCTACTCCTTTGCATTGTGATAATAAAAGTGCAATACAAATTGCGAAAAATTATGTTTTTCATGAGCGGACAAAGTACATTGAGATTGATTTTCATTTTACTCGTCATCACCTGCAGCTTGGGACCATTTTGTTTCCATTTGTTTCATCAACCTTGCAGCTTGCGGATATTTTTACGAAGGCTTTATCAGCTTCTCGGTTTCGGTTCTTATGTGACAAACTCTCAATGCTTATTGCTGCGACATTGTGAGTTTGAGGGGGGATGTTAGTCTATATATTATTAGCCCGCTTGTTTATGGGCCCTTTTGTCTTTAGCCCATTAGGGTTTCTGTCTAGCTAGTATTTATATCCGCTTTATTCTTTGTAGTCTTTATGCTTTTCTCTGAGAACCCTTGTAATTTCTCTTTGTTATAATCATATGACAATGTTATATATATATATATATATATATATATATATATATATATATATATATATATATATATATATGAGAAAAAACATAGAAACAAATATTCTCAACATCATCATCTATTATATCAATTTATGACAAATAGACAGAGGTTTTCACTTACTTACAAAAGAAATCATCACTACATAAACCTAATCTACGCTCATTACAACCACTCAAACCTAATCTACTATGAAGATTAAGAAAACTGAAGAACTTAGAAGATAATATACAAACCCTAAAGTCAACACAACAGAAGGAAAAATATGAGAGAGTTATTTGAGTGATCTGAAAGGTTTTTGTAAGAATAAATCCCAATCAAGCTCCATAACACAATATATACTTCGGGTAAACGAATCCTTCAACCCGCATGTCAACCCGGATCGGTATCACAGTTATACACTGCAACCCATTACTTTGTAATATGTCACAAACAAACCAAACCAAAAAATAAATTTCAAAAACAATCTTTAACTATTTTATATTTAACCTCTGCAATATCTAAACATGTCAAGTTTGAACCAACACATACTTTTACCAGTATCCGATAAATACATGAATTGATGATGTAAATATGAATATGTATAATATGTAAAGATGGGTGGATTTCATAATATTTTCGTTTTTTTTAACCGATCACAAAAAATCAGATTATATTACAATAAAATTGGATTATATTATCTTTTTATATTTATGTTTATCATAAATAAGTTATATTTAAATGTAAATATTGATATGTAATGGCCAAAAAATCATTTATGTTGTAACTCATAAGATAGGTTTCTTACATTTAACCCTTTCATAAATACATAAGCTCTTACCTTCGGCTTACCAACATTTGCCATATATATAGTGGCTTCTTTTGTACTTGTAAACACACTTGAAACATTAGAAAAACTAGAGAGAAATCATATGTAAACATATATACTATCAGTAGGAATGTTGGTATGAATCATTGAGTTGAGCTATTTCGCCATACAACAATTTACATTTAAGATTTGATATTATGATATTAAAGTATTTAAATCTTCATAACTTTTTTAGTTTTCATTGAGTTGAGCTATTTCGCCGTACAACAATCTCACACAAGAACACCATGCCGGAGGTAGAGGCCCCATAATGAACTATCCTCTCTTGACGAAAACGTTGTTATCTTAATTATTTCTTTTGCTCTTTGAAATATGCAGTTGGCAAACGGTAAATTTTAATTAAAATTAACTTTTTTACCTTCTATAAATACTCATTAATTTAATCTCCAACATTTTTAAACAACAATTCTACATTTATCTCTTATTTTCACCCATAATGGATCCACAAAATTCGCAAAATTACACCAACCAACATTTGGGCATAACAATGTCCGACTTACTAATTCATAGAAATCACCGTCCGGAAACGTTTTCAGTCTCGATACTTCACCACCATCACCATACTATCCACAATTTGATACCATGTTTTCACATGCATAAAGAGGAACCAACATGACGTGTTCCTACAAGCACTTCTGTTTCATCCTACTCAAACTTCACAAAAGTAATTTCATGCATCTCAACCGTAATTCGTGCACAAAATGAATTAGGGATGAACATATGGACCGGGGAACCGGCTGGAACCAGAACCCGATCGATGGAACTGGTCGGGCCGGGACCGAGATGTTATTTTGTGGATTTTTGGAACCAGGAACCGGAACCGATATAACCGAAATCGGTAGAACCGGTAAAAACCGGAACCGTATGATTCTATTTTTCGAGGACCGGTTCCAACATTTAAAGACACGACAAGAACCGGTAGAACCGCCAGGCCGGTTCGGTTCTTGATTTTGGCCGAAGCCAGTTCCCGAGTCAGGTCCGGTTCGGTCCTTTTGCTCGTCCCTAAAATGAATCATGTGAGGTTGATATTTTCAAGGAACCGTCCCTTCGAGCAACTCTAACGTAGGAAGGGAAAAGCTAAAAAATATGGTGTTTAAAGTGTTGTTTGATTTTCTGAAGCAAAAATTCATAAAGTCTACGAACCACCTCTGCAACCTTCTACAGCAGAAGAGGTGGACCAAACGGCTGCAGACTGTAATAAGAAGCGTGTTTGTTTTTTTTTACATCTGCATACTGCTGCAGATATTTAAAAATTAAAATAAACTAATTTTATAAACCGAAAATAACATTTTAATACGTAAAATTTAATAATGTATAACATTTCGATAAAAATTAATGATATTTCAGTAAAAAATAATGATATTTCAACAAAAAAATAAAGATATTTTAGTAAAAAATAATGATATTTCATCAAGAAATTATCATTATTGAATATAAAAAACGAAAAATAAATTCAACAGGAATAAACGAAAAAAAATGAAAAAAAAATATGAAATAAAATTTTAATAACATATAATCAAAATTGCAGCAATAAAAAAAGAAGAAGAGGAGGTTGGAAGAGGCAGTACAAGTGTTGCGCCAAATAGAGCACGCTCAGAGGTTTTTGACTCAGAAGACTTATAAAAAACAACAGCTGTGAGATGAAAAGTGTTGTGCGTATGCTGCGCCGCGCAACAATAAGAGGTTTGAAGATATTTTTTCCAAAAAACAAACAACACCTAAGTGATTATTATTATTATGTAATTTCTATTTTTTTTTAATTTAAAATAATGAAAATTTTTATCTATTATTAATCTTATTTATTTTTATTTCTATTTAGTAATTAATTCAAATGTATTAAAATCAATAAGTGTTATTTGTATTAAAAAATAAAACAAAATAGGTGGAAGTTTAAAAAATACAACACCTTCTATGAGCCAGATAAAGGATATTGGGTATCATAGGAGAAAGATAAAGGATAGATGTCAATTCTTTGAGTCAGAAGAATGACTAACTAATTAAAATGGTAATTATTCTAACAAGATTGTATACTCAGTTTGTGAGCTATACAAGAAAAATACATCGCAAAGATTGGTAAAAATACAAAGCCGTTGATAATGCTTTGGATTGGAAGCCTAAACTGCATGCAGTGTTGAAATTCACAAATAAATTAACATTCGTATAGGGACAAAATTATGCACAACTCCATAGAGGAGAATTTTGTATTATATTGGTCAAATCAGCTGAAACGTCATCTACAATTATTTTATATTATGAAAATGAAAGGGAAATTGAATGTCTAAGGTATCATCTATATGCTACTGCCGTAGAAGAACATCTTGTCAATTCATAAGAAAAAAACTTTGACTACTAAATAGGCTTGTTGTTGAGCCAAACTGTATATAAAACTTAATCCATGTGCCTTGTTATTCATCCCACATTACCATTGTAAGAAGTTATACTCACAAACCGAAGGAGAGAATGAAGAGCTTCTGTTTTCTTTTGGTATTGGTTCTCCTAGCAGCAACTTCATTAGAGATATTGAATGCGGAGACTTGCAAACCAAGCGGTGGTATCAGGGGAAAAAAACCACCTCATGGAAAATGCAACCGTGAGAATGACTCGGATTGTTGTGTTCAAGGTAAGTTTTACACCACATACACATGCTCGGCTCCGGTGACAAGTGAGACAAAAGCAACACTTACATTAAACAGTTTCCAAAAAGGAGGTGATGGTGGTGGTCCATCAGAGTGTGACAAAAAGTATCACTCTGATGACACACCCGTTGTGGCATTGTCAACCGGATGGTATAAAGGAGGGGACAGGTGCCACAAGTATATTACCATTAATGGAAACGGGAGGAGTGTGAAGGCGATGGTTGTGGATGAGTGTGATTCTACTATGGGGTGTGATGCCATACATGACTATCAACCACCTTGCCCTAATAATATTGTTGATGCTTCTAAAGCAGTGTGGAAAGCCTTAGGGGTATCCGAAAGTAACTGGGGAGATTTGGATATTACTTGGACAGAGTGATGTGAATCTCTTTTATTGTAAAATGTCAAAAACCAATATTTGTGCTTTTCATTCGTGTAAATATTGTAATATGTAATGATGTTTATGTAACTAAATTGTGTATATTGTATACAAAATGTGGGGTTTAACACAATTTTCAAGGTTGTATGCATTAAACTTTGATTTTAGAACGTCCTTCAACTTATTTTTCTTGTTGGCTAACGTTTTTGTTTTGAAAGATCAAACACAACCCAAATCGATAAAATAAAAAAGTTAACCGATCAAAATTACAGATTGTAATAATAAATTTCAAGAGTTATATATACTAGAGTAGCATTTTCAATATAAGAAAATAGCAAAATATCTATAAGGTTCGCATGGAGTGAAATTATTCAGAAAATGTTTCAAATATTCGGTTAATTTATTTTTTTGTTAGTTGTAGACGACTTAAATAAAATTAGCAGGTTCAACGAGGAAATGTTTATATTTTTGTATTATCTCTCCTAGACACCAGAAAGGTATCAAAAAGTTTCCAAACGGTTACAATAGGTGTATGTCATCTTCTGAATCATTATCCTGAAAATTTTGGATAGTTTGGAATTATGAAACAGTAGCAAAATTTATGAGCCTAAAGCTAACCTAAACTTAACAATAACAAACCACCAATCATCATATTCTAGTATTATCTCTCCCAAACACCAGTGTGGTGGCCCAATTGATTGCAACATAGAACCTGTTCCTCCAGCTCAATACACGTGTCAGATAGGCAGACCGCCAGATCAGCCAGCTCACAAACCCCGCCATTGACACTCCCCCAGCATCCTGTTGTTGTACACAACATCAGATAATGATCAATTAATTATAAAAAAAGAGATCTACATGTCCGTTTCTGAGTTTGTAAATTAAGACCAATAAATAAATAATAAATTACCTTTGACTGGCTTAGGTCAACTAGGGCCTTATAGCGCCCAACAGAAGCCATGCTTCCAAGATGCTTATAAACAAAAGGATCCCCAAGATCGATGTCCTTTGCAGAATAAGCCCTTCCTGCATTTTGCTTTCCAATCTTTTTATTAAACAGCTCCACTAGAAACTTCCCTTCTCTTTCAGCAACCTGTTATATTAATTCAAATAAACCATGCTTTTAATTACAACTCAAAAAAAAAAAAAAAAAAAAAAAAAAAAAAACATTTTCAAGTGAAAGATGAAGCAAACCTGAGCTAGAGCAGGAAGAACCTGCCTTCCTGTGTGTTCAAGAAAACCAGCACAATCTCCAAGTGCAAATACATCTTCAACAGAAGGAACCCTCAACCATTCATCCACACCAATCCTTCACAATTAATTAAACACATTAATTTCTCAAAATACTCCTATATAGGTGCTTCATTCTTCATATATTAACCAGAACTATATATACCTTCCACCAGGAGATTTGGGAAGATGTAGTGATTTTATGAACTGAGAGGGACCCACACCTGTCGACCATACCAGAAGCCCATAAGGCACAACACTCCCATCACTAAGAATCAGTTTCTGTGGTTGCACCTCTTTCACAACTCCTCGAACAAGTCGAACACCATACTGTTACATAACATCTTTTTAATTTTTTATATATGGGTCCCATGCATTTCCATGGAAAAGTACGTAGTTGTCAATACTGATCATGTTGCGTAAATAAATTACCTTTGTTAAGTGTTTCATTGCATATTGCCGTAGCCCAACATCAAACGACGACAATATTTCATTTGCCTGTTGCAAAAACACAAATCGTATTTAATAATAATAATAATAAAATTCAAACCAGGTTTACAAATTTACGTATATATGAAAAAAGAACAATGAATTATAACCTCAATAAGTGTGACACGAACGTAGTTCTTGACATGAGCATAACGTTGAAAAACATCTCTCACAATAAAATCACTCAATTCACCACTAAACTCTACTCCAGTTGGGCCTCCTCCAATAACAACACAATGCAACATTCGCTCCTTTTCTTCCTCAGATACACCTGAAAAATAAATACTTTCATTTCAGTCTTTGTAATTACAAATCAACCATAAAAATTCACACAAAATTACAAATACTGCATATAAAGAGTAGTAAACTTATAATTACCAGGATTCTCAGACACCATCAAGTTCAAAAGAAGCTTCTTCCTTATTTCTTGAGCATGACTAACTTCACGAAGAAAATGTGCATGCTCCTTCACACCCTTTATTCCAAACGTTAATGGCTCAGCTCCAGAAGCAATTACAAGCTTATCATATGCAACTTTGAATCGATAAGGTTCATAACCGAGTCCATGATTATTATCATCCGTCTCACAATACACCTATATTCATGAACACAAACAAAACAAATCATTCATATCTGTTACATAAAGACTCCACATATCTAACACTATCATTGTGGTGTTCAATTGTACATGAATATGCTTACTTCATGTTTTTTTGTATCAATGTCAGTGCAAGAAGCAAGGTAAAAGTAGGAGCCCGGATGCTTAGCTAAAGCGGGCTGGACACGGCCCACGGGCTCGGTTACAGAACGGAGTTCAAGAGTTCCAACACAAGTTGATGCAAGTAAAGGTGTGAAAACCATGTGATTTCTAGGTGAAATGCAAACAATATCATATATTGTAGTATCAATTCCTTTAAGGAATCTACAAGCTCCCCAACCAGTACCAAGAACCACAACTCTAGGTTTGTCCCCTGGTTTAGTTGGTTCAAGACTAGCATAGTGAAAATTCTCAGTTTCTGAAATCCGCATTGCATGACCAAATCTATATCCTTCAATCCCATGTCTTCCTCTTCCTCTTCCTTCAAAATTCATATGATCTGCTTTGGTTAGGCTTTGTAGGTATAAAATCCTGCTCACTGTTTTAGCATTTGAAGTTGAGTGTGAAGTGCTGGAAAAAGGAATAATGGAAGAGTTTGTGTTTGTGTTTATTCCTGGTGATCGTCTCCAGTTTCTTGAAATCCTTGCTAGCGCCATTTAGTTTATCTGAAAAATGTAATGGTTTAAGAAAAATGAGTTTGTATACACACAAAGATTATGTTTTGAAAGAAAAGACAAGATTTTGTAGAGAGCTAGCATAGATTTGCTCATCAATTGATGGTAGCTCCAATATGATGTATGAAATGATCTTGTTTAGATCTAAAGTTTGACACCCTGGTTTTTGGCAAGAGACAAGAAGGGATCTAGAAACAAGTTTACAGAGGAAAATGCCAAGAATCTCCCATTAACTTGGACTGCTTTATTAAATTGATTAATTTATTATAACTAAAATAACATTGTGCATACATTACATACGGGGATTTTGGGTACAGTGATGAAAGAAAACTAGACCAGCCAGGGGCAATCTAATATGATCTTAGTTATATTTAAGAAAACCGATCAAATCAAATCTGATGGATTTGGTGTATATTCACCAAGATGATTGTGTTTACTATATACTCATCATGAATTAATGATCGTAAGTTTCAGACAAAATGTTCACATCACCTGAATTTAGAGAAAGTAAATCAGAATCTTCACTTCACAAGCCCTGTGATCCACACAAAACAAAATCGTATAATGTTGAGTTCTCGTTCAGGCAATATCACAAACACTTAAAGATCAATACACAATTTGGCGTAAAGCTAGAACACGTGAAAACAAGAAACAGGTTTTAATTAAATGAAACATTCACATTGAGAGACAAAGTCAAAAAGAGTGAACAAATTTGTTATAAGATCGATTTCTTAAACTTTTTAGAGGAAGATAAAACGCGAACAAATTTTCTAGAAGTTTCCATTTCTTTTTCAATGGATCCAACGTTTACATTGGAAGCTAAAGAAGGAAAGAAGTTCGTTACCAAGAACGCAATTCAGTATGTGTCCGATGGTGTTTCTGTGTGTATGAGAGAGAAAGAAATGATGAAAGAAGAGTATCAGTGAGTGGCGGAAGGTTGTTGTGTGTAGTAGAAATGTAAGAAAATCACATGCCCATGCCCTTCATGACATTTGGGAGAAAAATAGCTATTTGATTACGATATGTTAGTTACTTGTTGCCCACGCTGTATGCTTTGTTACTATTGGGCTGTGGCCCACACTAACTTTACTAATTTTAGTATATATTGTTACTACTTTGACTCCTTAAAATATAAAAAACGTAGTGAGAACTTTTTTAATTATTCACAGCATATTTTTAACGGATGTTTGAGATTTATTTAAAAATAACTTAACTGATTTATTGGTTTTCTAAAATGTCAATAAAATTTTTTTGGCAATATGAATATAACTTTAAAAATGACTTTCCGTTAACTCTTCAAAAGAAATTTTCAATAAGTTATTATTTTTATTTTTTTTTAAATTCTTTATCACTTTTTGAATTGTGAAAAGCAAATACACTTTAAAACATGTATTCTTTTTGTCTATAAATCTTTTTTAGATTCAAATTAAAATCCCAAACATCCCCTTAATGTGACGAACAAGCTAGCCTTTTCAATTTTTGTATTGAATTAGAGAGTTTTAACCGATTAAAAGTATACAACATTTAAAAATCATTAATGAAAAGCAAAATGAAAATTATTGTAAAAGATACAATGAACTTTTGTATTTTGAGTTTTTTCGTGAAAATATATATATATATATATATATATATATATATATATATATATATATATATATATATATATATATATATATATATATATATATATATATATATATTAAAAATGTCTCAACTTAGGCACAGTAAAGTTTCTAGGTATTTGTCAAAACTGGTCATCGGTTTATACGTGTGCTTACAATTCTGTGTCTTTTCTTTTAGAGGTCATATTTTGTCATTTTGTATATTTTTGGTGGATACGTGTTCTTTCAACCGCCGATCTAAACCAATAGAAATTGGATTTGTGTCGAGCACTTGTATTCTCCCAACAAAAGCACTGGTTCTCTCAAATCCTTTCATCAAAGCTGACTGCTCCACAACTTCTGATCGACTCTCATTCGTTTATCTCTCACCGGCTTCTTCTTTTCTATTCTCAAACAACTTACATAGAAACTTTTGTCAACATTCCCCACTGCCTCCCATTCTATCATCCACCGATCTATAGATTTGAACATCACTTCCCGATCCTTCCACTGTTCACTCCATCTCTCTTCAATCGTTATGAATGCTAGACAAATTTTTGCTCAGACCTCCAAATCATCTCTTTCACCAGTGTCACTTGCTTTCTCAAAAAAGATAGAATTAGGTGAAACCTGGACCGAATTGGCGGCCGTCGTCCTATCCTTATGTCGACCGGACCTGTTGCTTTCAGTTTAGGGCTTTAGGAAGAGGGCAGCCTTCGATGGCGGTGGTACAGACCATCGCTACTATCTCAATGTTTTCTCAATGTTATCAGATTCTCCCCACAGCCTCTCTGGTCTGATATCTCCGTCTCTGTGGAATCTCTGGCGCAACAACTCAGCTAGGACACATGTATTTTTTTGATTTTACAAATTATAGGCTCAATTCATTTTCTGGGTCGATTTCTTTCTTTGATTAGGTTTTCTTTCTCTACTTGCTTCTTCCATTACTTATGACTTTTGGAGACGTTTTTTGTTCTCTTGAACTGCTAACAGAACTGCTTTGGTGATTCAGCGGAGAAGTAGGCGAGAGCAAAAAGACAGTTGATACCGAAGGACCCAACAAGATTTCAAACAAAGAAACTTAGAGTTTCTTGCTTTCCTCCCCAATTCTATTTCAATATGCACGTAGCTTAGAGATGAGAGACTGAAGGAATCACACACTCAATGATTTCACATCGGGTACTCAACAATTTCAAATCACGTCTAAGTTGTTTGTGATGCTTCATCATATCTTCAATTGATTCTTTGTTGGAATTAGCGGAACTAATTAGTAGCCAGGGGTAGCCGTGAGAAATGTAAAAGAAAAGTGATGTTACTCAGATGTTACTTCTAGATTGGTAAGGTGTACTCAAAATATGTTGTCAAGAAAGATGAATGATGGAAGTTTTATTACCCTAATTTGTCAATCGATTAATTACTTATTTGGGATGACTGAATCCTCTTTCACAAAATTCAACAACCATGTAATTACTTATTTCCCTAATTAGTTCATTCATTACTTTCTAGAGTCCTTTGTATTTCAGAAAGCTCACCACATGTTTGTGAAATTGCAGAAAGTTATACTTACTGAGTTGGTGGTGGACAATGATGACGAGATACTTGTGTTGGTGTAAAATCCGGACTCCCAAGTATATTATTTCATGTGTTTAATGTTGAGGTTTATTTAGCGACTCGACGAGTTGTGAGTCCAATTCGTCGAGTAGAGTAATGTTGACCGCGTGGGATTAATGAATGGACTCGACGAGTCAGAGAGCTGACTCGCCGAGTTGGTGTTGTATTGTGAAACCCTAATTTCCCGGGGTTGGGGCCTATATAAGGGAACTTGTGCCCCCATTTTCCTAACCTTTCTGTGTGAAACCCTAAACGAGTGTAGTGAGCTAAGAGAGTCTCCAAACTAACCTTGAAGGATTTTAGTGCATCTTTGAGGGGGAGGAGGGGTTTGTTCAGTAAGGAACAAGAAGTAGTTGTTGGGGTTCAAGCCATTTCGTCCAGAGCTTCAAGAGGAAGGTAAAAAGCTTGAATCTTTCCGCTTTATTTGGTTAGATCTCATGAGTTTGAGAAGTTAGGTTTTTCATCACATTTTATTTGGGACTTTGAGCATATTAAGTTGTCAATAGGTTTATGATGGTTTTTGAGCATTAAATCAATCCTATGGTGCACATGCAAACCCTAAAGCTTTGGATCTAGTTTATCTAGTTGTACATGCAATAATCATCCAAAATTCATAAACCCTAGATCTAGCATACTATAATCGAAATCAACATGTAATTAGTGTTTAGATCTTACCTTGATTGTTATGTAGCAATAACAATCACAAACCACAAAGTCCTTGACTCTTGAAAGCTTAGTGCCTCAAATGTTGCACCTCTAATGGAGTCACAAACACCATAAGCAACAAGATGAACAATGAGAGAGGGAGGAGGAGGCACAAAAACGTCCAAGACCTTCTAAGAGTGCTTAGCCACGTTTTTGGGAGCCTTAAGGGTCCTTATATAGTTGAGGGTTCTAGGGTTTTCAACTTGGAAACCCTAATCCAGTTGCTTAGTCCTTAAGCAGCCCAAAGATCCTTTTAGAAGCCCCCTTGGACGATTTCTATATGGACACCCATATAGAATTTATGACATCCCCATTTTCACGACCAGAAAATACCGATTTGTTTATGCTTTGTTTTATAAAATCAGAGTAATCTTTTAAAGAAAACAGTTGCGAAATTTGTTCCCAAAACAAAATATGATAAAAATTATCAAAGCGTCTCTTAAAGAAATATATTTTCATTATATAACAAAATCTTGGGATGTCATGTTCAATACAGACCAAAAGCATAAACAGAACAAAATAGACCTTACAACAGTTATTCATAACTACTGGCTTATAATCCAAAATCTTTCGTCAAGTCCACCAACTTATACTCTTATGCCATTACCTTTAATGCAAAGAAAACTGAGTGGGTCAGGCTTGGGAGCCTGGTGAGCATATAGGGTTTTCAACCCACAATAATATAATTATTATATTTAATCATCAAACAATCAACCCAATTACCCATCCCCATTATCTTCTTTTAGTCTTCCCTAAAGATATTATCTCAAGGGTCATCTCCTATATCATATTTACTTCTCATCTCCTTACATCATATTTCCTTATATGTTTGTTCCTAAGAACTTTTCCTAAGGATCATCGCCTACATCGCATAGACAATACTAATTCGGGGATTACTCCCTCAATATGTGTCTAGCAAGGGTTAGGGTATCATCGCATGATTACGCAGCCACAACATCGCCTGGAATTGTAAATCATAATAAGGGTTAGTCTATCACCGCATGAATACATAGCTACAACATCGCCTGGACTCGTAATTCATAATAAGGGTTAGACTATCATCGCATGAATACGTAGCCACAACATCGCCTGGACTCGTAATTCATAATAAGGGTTAGACTATCATCGCATGAATACGTAGCCACAACATCGCCTGGACTCATAATTAATAATAAGGGTTAGACTATCATCACATGAATACGTAGCCACAACATCGCCTGGACTCGTAATTCATCACCTATTTATCATCACCATTATATCCTCACCTATCTCTCATCGCATTTTTTTATCACACACCAACTATTTCATCTACCCATATTCTACCCAACATATTTGTAGATATAAATTACATATACAGCTTATTTAAAAACTCGTATAAAACATTCATTCAGCATCCATCTCAAGTAAACAAACAATGTATAAGCACATAGCATGTATTTCATAGTAAATACTACATATCTATGTGTAAGATGAAAGTGACTATATACTCACAATATATATATATATATATATATATATATATATATATATATATATATATATATATATACACACACACATAACATGTATTTTATAAAATACTTCATATCTATGTGTAAGATGAAAGTGACTATACACTCACTTGATCAGAAGATGATCGGGCAGCACTACGACTTGCAGAAGTAGTATTCCTCCGTAGATCTGGAAGATCTTTAGAAAAACCGGGCTCCTCGCGGGCAGGGCTTCGGCTCAGGAATCTCACTTCTCGGGATCCTCGGGGCTTCGGAACTTGCTTCGGGGCTCGGGAATGATACCGAGGCTTCGGGATATAATTGGCATGCAAATCGAGGCAAAAACTAGAGAGAAGAAAGAGTTTGAACAAAAGAAATCGGCAGCTCTCGCATTCTATTTATAGGCCGTTGGGTCTGCGATTATGTTGGGCGTAATTTCCAAGTACGTTGGGTGTACGTTTCGGATAAGCTTTGGTATGTGTGCCACGATCTTCAAAAATTCATAACTTTCGCATACGAGCTCCGTTTTCGACGCTCTTTATATCCACGCGTAGGTGAGATTATGCTCTACAACTTTCGTTTAGACTCCGTTGACTAGTTTTGACTTTATTTTTTATTGTTTATTTTTAGTAGGCCGGGACAGAAAAACTTCGTTAGAAATTCATAACTTCTTCGTCCGACGTCCGTTTTTGTCTTTCTTTTTACCGTTGGACTACTATCAACAAGATCTTCGATTCTCGTTTAGATTGTTTTGGCTAAAAACCGCTCGATCTCAAATCGAGTATTCGGGCTACATACCGTTAAGTCGAAACTTAGAAAAATCATAACTTCCTCATACGAAGTCAGATTTGGACGTTCTTTTTATGCATGCTCACGGTTTAA